>NW_026542596.1:102184611-102224467 GCF_028750875.1 Macrosteles quadrilineatus | reverse complement strand
TGACTCTAAAAAATATTCTGTAGTGTATAGAGGGGAAAACTATGAATTGGTAAGATGATAGCTGTGGATTAAAATTAAATACTTTGGATACAAAAATTATAGAATTAACATGGTACAGTTTTGTTGATTGCATGGAAAAAAGACATGTAGCTTTTAGAAAATAATCGTGAAAGATATTCTCGTCCCACTAAAAATATAGTTGGCGTAAGTTTATGCTGACTTAGTTGTGTTGTAATGCTGTTTATTTTTCCAGTACTAATCAGAAATCAAATGTATTTCACTATCATAACTATTAGATGTTTACTTTATACATCTTCCAAACCTCTTAAACTGAGTGGTAATAGTGCTCGCCAGGTAATCAATCAGAAACTTGCCTGTTCCTGAGAAAAGTCGAAATTTAAATTTTCAATGATTTGGAATTAGAACTAGTTGTTCTTGGCTTCTAAAAAATTATTCTGGCTGAATTTCAGCTGATCTTATTCAGTAATCAAAGCTGTTGCTGAGCCATTACACATCCATCACTCATCTTCGACGTATAATGTACGCACTCTTTAGTGTCTAACATAATCTTATCTAATAATAGTATTTTTTATCAAGAATTCTTCAATCAGTATCAAACAAATTTATCAAGTATCGTGTATTTGTCTCGATGTCCTCCGGGTATCATGAGTCAAGAGGGGGTGCCACCTGGGCCTTCGTGAACTCATCTATCTTCGGCCTCATGAGGATCACAGCTGATATATAATATAATAATCTATATAATTAATACGCTACATGAAACTTTGTCGGTTGAACTCCTCCGCCATTTCTTAACGATTTGATCCATTGACGTCTCATTGGAAAGAGCGTGTCGCGTAGATTTGCAAACTGGCCTTACATTTTGAAAGAGTCCCTTGGGCTCTGCCCCAGTGGCTTGAAAGATCCATGTTATCCTTATGAAGAACATAATTGTTTACATTTTGATCAGCTGTATAATTTAATTGGCTGTTATTTATTTTTTCAATTCAATGAAACGCATTGAGTACATTTATTTACTATTTGAGTTTGTGTAAACATAACCCCCAAGACGGATCGTATTTAGCATGGTTGTTGTATCTTAAATTTGTGTATTTATCGTTGTTTTGTGTCGCTATGACGGATCGAGTTAGCATGATTGTAACTTAAATTTGTGCATTTATCGTTGTTTTGTATAGCTATAATTTGTTTATTTGTTGTATTTCCTTTTAAATGCCTCCGACGCGACGACAACGAAACATAGACAAGAGGCGTAATCGTGATAACGACCGCAGCTACAGAACAGTGGCGCGTAAAGGGCGTTATTATACATCGATGGTAGGCTTAACTCATCACAGCCTGTGATTGACCCTGGACAATCTCAACTATTAAGTTACAAATGCGCCCTAACACTACCCCAAAACGACTTTTCGTTCTCAATTGGCCCTCTATCAATGACCTGTATTGCCTGTACAACGAGGCACTTTGAGAAGGAGAAAATCGGCCGGAATGCTTTAGGTTTATCAACAACGAAGATAAATATGATCTGAGTTACACACTGGTAATCTTTGAGTTAACTCTTTTAAACTCATTGTAAATATGACTGTTATTCGTTTTGAAATAACTCCTGTAATACTTTGCAATTGCTCAGAATTCGAGCAACATGTACACTAGTATAATATATTCTTGATATGTTATCTTACGATCTTTTGATATACAATTTAAGAGTGGTTTTTGTTTTTGTATAACTAACCAAGAAAATTCTCCTTCATTAAAGAATACAAAAGTTCTAAGCCAATGATTTTCAGAATTTCCTCCTTCTATAAAGCTTAGAAAATGAACAGAAATAGATTAAAGATTAAATAGATTAAAGAGTATAATTTACTATGCGATTCCTAGTTAGAATCTTCGTACTACTACTTGTATTGTCTGTTATTTCCCCAAGTCAACCCACCAAATACTGTGTGACAGATAGTTTATACTCTTGTCTGTGGTTAAATCTAGTCGACTTGAAATAAAAGCACTAGGGAGTGAACTGGTCCTGGAGATCTAACGTTCAAATACCGCCAAAGTCCAATGGGTTTTATTGAGTAATAATTCCTCTGCCCTCTTGCTAAGAACAGTAATATGTGACTTAAAATTGGGGTCAGAGGCTGCGTCTCAGGATGATAAGGTTGTCACATATTAAAATATGCGAAAGCATGGACTAATGTATATTTTTGTGTCTAAGATTCATTACTCAACTATTGGTGATGGGTTAGGTATCGGAAAATGTTATAAACTATCCAGTTAAGTACAGTAAATATTAAAATGCAAAGAAATAGAACATTTAAAAGAATTATTAAACGCTAAAAAACACAATTATAGACTTGCAGCTAGAAAAAAATTGTATCTTAAAGTTTGAAACGTTTTGTTTATTTGTAGCCTATAAACCCTTTAAATGGGGTTTGAACAATCATTCTAAGCCAAACGTTTTTCATCAAATTATAATTTTAAATCATGAT
The DNA here is from genome assembly GCF_028750875.1 of Macrosteles quadrilineatus. NCBI lineage: Eukaryota > Metazoa > Arthropoda > Insecta > Hemiptera > Cicadellidae > Macrosteles > Macrosteles quadrilineatus. The sequence continues at coordinate 102,221,969 of NW_026542596.1, read as the reverse complement.
ACTCGCCTTAGAGTCGAACTTTTATATTTTTTATACTAATTAATATTGCTTTTATTTATGACAATTTTTTTACGAGCTGCATTTTTTAAATAATAATATAGTTATTCAAACATGCATAGTTAAATAGGCACTTTATGTTACCGTTTTTTTTTTTTTTTTTTTTTTTATATATATATATATAATGTTCTATCACAGCTAGGTGCCTACCAAACAGACGGTTTTTGCATGGATAAAATAAACTTTCTTAGTTATAAGTTTAAGTATAATATCAGCTGTAAATGAAATAATTGTAAAAATAATATACCTTTTAGCGAATTACCCATATAGGGAATAAGCTATTACCGTAGTACGCATTGTAAGACCGGGACCCGGGACCAATATAATTTTTCGTTTTGAGGTCTCTAGAGGCCAAAAACACCATCCGTTCACATTCATATGGGGGGTTTTATGGGGTAAAAAAGGGGTTTTCCAATTTTTGGCCCTAATAACAAAAGAATTTGCAATGTCTTTTCAAACTGTTTTGTAGAGCTTAAATAAGAAATAATTCAGTATATTGAAACGCTTTTGTATGCCTAACGGTCACGGAGAAAATTCAAAATAGTGTAATTTAAAATTCCCATGTTATCCTTAAGGAGAAAATGAAAACTATTGTAGTTTACTTGTTTATGAATATATGTTGATAAAATTTGCAAAATTATTTATTTCATCCTATACTATTGACCTATGGTCAAAAAAAATTACCTACCCTGTATCAACAAACCTAAGCACTCGTTAAATCTAATGTTATTTAAATTGGGAATAACTATGTCTTAATCATGGAAATATTTGAGTAATAATGTAATCAGACAAGTTGAAATTCGCTTAGTCTGCAGGTTTGCTGTGGCGGGGGTATTCTTCCTTTCTTTTCTTTATTCTAGCTACGATAATATTAGTTCCAACATAGGTATTATGGCGTCTTCAACCCCCGTAACATGTCTCACACCGAGAGATTCAGGAAATGGAATTAATTTCCTGGCGAGATATTTCACTATTGACAGGCGAGCGTCCCATTCACCTCAGTTTATCTGTGACATGAGATTGCATATTGCATTGCATTTTGATGGCATGTTTATGGTGTTCAGTACTGAATTATGCCAAACAATAATAATAAAATTATCCTAGCGGCATAATACTACTCATTAGCTAAACAAGGTAAGAAAAACTAAGATAAGGAATCCGATGGGAGGTAGTACCAACGGGTACCAAAACTCCCCTGCATAATACAATGACCTAAGTGGGGCCCAAATCCCTAACCAAAACGTCCCCACGAGCCCGGCAGGTACCTGAAGGACCCACATACCACAGAATGACTGAAACAAGTGAACATTGTAGGGTTTTTAAAAAAAAGTAGCCGAGGGATATTTCTTTTCAATTTCGGTTAATAGAACGAAACCCCTAAGTCAATGAACTTTTCTTCCTTAGAGGTCAATGGTCGCTAAACCTGTTGGAACAATGAAACTGTTGAATTATTTAAAATTTAAAGTAACTATTAGGTTTCACTAGTAATAAAACTAATTTCACTCTTATGATTATAGTTTTGTTAGTTTTAATCAAAATTGACAAACATGGTTTGAGCTACTGACAAAGTTCGCTTATTTAGGTGCATCACTTACTTCTGTTCAATACATCATTTTTACAAGTCAAACTGATAGGTCAAACAATTATATAAGCCATAAAATATTTTATGTCCCACTGACGATCCTAGTAACAAAAGATATAGCATTTTAGACTGAAGGGGGCGCTATGAGGTTTATGTCATATTTTAGCTACGATCTTTTAAAAATTTGCTTCAATAGTTGAGATGTCTAATTCCGTATCCCAAATGCAATGCCATTAATACATGTACCAAGACAGTGTTAACAGTAATGTTAACAGTCTGGTTATACGTTTGACAGCTTGACGCTACGAACCGCGAGTTACAACTGTCATAAACGTGTAGACTGTCTGTCTGTCAGACCTTAAGGATAAACGCTGTGTCAAGGACTATCATATGGTGAATTAAAATAAGGAGGAATTTTATGGCGATTTTATAAAACAAGAATTTGCGTAATGGTGTGAAAATGCGGTTTTTAGCATCAACTAATGACCTGTGCTTTGGTTAATATATTATAAATAATAAAACTGTCTGTGAACTGTGCCTTAAAATGTTGTGTGTGCTTCTAACTGTATGTTATGAGAATTTTCTACGTAAAAATAACGTTTCACTGATTTTAAAATTTTAATTAAAAAAACCTCTTTGAATTACACAGTACGGTTTAGCAATGAGTCTCCAAAATGTGCTTTTTAACAGCATATTCTCCTAGGTGTTATGCTTAAATAACTAGGTATTAATTTAAATTATATAGACGTAACCAAAGCAAAGCTTGTCTATAGGGTGGAATGCAATTAGCTCACAACTAATGGCAAATCGTTATTATATTTAACGAGTAAATTGAAAAAAATGTGGATCTATGATATCGACTAGTAGGATCCCTTTATTTACAGGAACATATTTACAGGCAGACCTATGTCTGGTATAGACAGAGGCACATCTTTCCCAAAGGCCTGAGCTAAAATCCAACAGCTTGTAGTCTTAATAAGACTGTAATAATTCGGAGTCCACCTTTAGCTCAAGGCTTAGCCACCTCCTACACAAAAATACAAGTTTTGAGATACCTCCCTCCCCTTCCACTAAACGCTATACAAAAACGACAAAAACGTATTGTCAGCCAAGAACATCATCGTGGCCGCAGTTGCAATGTAATATACACCACAGCACAAATATATTGGATATTATTTATAGCCCAAAGTTTCCTGTGTTTGGTCCATGTTTACATGTATAGGCTTCCCCGGACGCTTCCTGACTTAAGTTATTACAACAACAATGTCCTGCTGTTCAACCCTCTTGGCACACATTCCTTATGGTTTTTTATTATTTATTTGAGTGTACTGTCAAAGATAATCTACCAATGAAATTGTTGGTTTATTATTTTACTTTACATTACACTATTTTGTTGTGATTAAGTATAAAAAGCTTTGTGCAATATCATTTAGTAAATGTATTTACTTTCCCACATTTTAAGATTGAAATGAATAAATTACAATTTAAAACAAAACTAGTGAACCTGTGCGGCTCAATGCCCCGCAAAATAACATATGAATTTAGAAAACAAATTCATCGTATTATATATTGACTCGACGTCGAAAATTAAATACAGTAATAATGAAGCCTTGGAAGGGAAGCAGTCCATCCATTTTCTAGCTGTATGTGTATTATATTTAGTAAATTAATAAGTGTTCAAGTTCAAGTATGTTATAGGCAGCGAGCAAGGTTATAGGGTAGTTGTGTTTTAAAGATTTTTATAACACATTTAACAAAAAATTTTATCATATCAAACCAATAGGCCTATGTAGCATATTTTGAGGGTCATAAAAATGCTGCTTGAAGAAAACACACTTTTAAAAATTAACACTAAAAAAACAATATTTTTTATCACAAAAGCACTTCCATGAATACTACGATTTTAGCCTTAAAGTTACCTTCAGGAAGATTACCCTGGTCAGAGTTTTCCGTAACGAATATACTAAAGATGTAGCCTAACTTAAAACAACATATAATATAGTTGCTCATGACTGAAATTGGTCTTGGTAAGAACAGCGCCGCAAATGTCAAAGGTTATTAGCATCTTTCCATTTTAAAAGGTAAGTTTGTTTCAGACGGGTAAATTTTTATCCTCGAAATCAAAATATGTCCCCACTCACTTGTTCCAGTTGTTAAGACTTTATATTCTATTAAGTTGTTAACCATTCTGATCACATAAAGCCTTGTGCCATTAATGAGGCCCTTTTTGATGTATTAATATTCCTCACCAATAAAACCACTGCCCTCTTTTATTAGTCTAATCTGTGTCTTGGCAATCCACTGACCTCTATATTTAAAAACTCAGTTTGATTTTCTAATGGGTGTCTCCGCCTTCGTCTGTTTTCAAGGACCCACTCTTCTTCCCCTTGGTAAACTGACAATTAATTACCTCACTTGTCAAGTTCATGTAGTAATTCATTAATACTGTTAGATTATATAGAAAATGTGATAAAAGTTACTTGGCTTGGTGCTTTCATAACTGCAAACTCAAAATACACCCACAAGTAAAAAAGAATCAAGATATTGGTTAAAAAAAACTATGTGTAATAACATTATTCACATAAAGTGGATGATTTGTTTGATTTGTCGATCAGCTGTTTAGTTTCAAATGAATAAATAATGTCAAAGATTTGTGATTTAAATACATAAATTATTATAGTAAAGTTTTCTAAATCATGGTAACTTATTTTCCACTAAATTTTACTATTAACAGCATTAAAATAAAGTAGTAAGATCCATTATGGGTAAACTTTAAGGTAGGCCTACACAATCCTTGATTGAAATGTAGTAGGTATACATTAAGAGTCATAATACACAACAATTATTATGTAGTAGACTTTGACTATTTTCAAGTAACAAACATATGTTTCTGTAAATAAAAATTATCTCCCATGTTATCCTTATGGAGAAATACGAAACTTTAAAGGGCTCCAGGGCCTCAATCTCTCATTATTTCCCTAAAAAGAAAGTTCCCTGCACAACTTCACGTTACCCTCTTTCCAATGACACCAAAAACATGTCAATCGGTTCAGTAGTTTCGGAGGAGTAATTGTCACAAAAAAACCTGCTTGCGTATTAAATAAGTATAGATTAGTTCATTTCGTAGTTACTGTAAGATACTTGCAATCAAAGTACTTAAACATTGACAAACTAAAAACTCAACCCTTTAATCAAAATAATACTTGTTATCGTAACAATAATAAACTTTTAAAAGGTTTCAACTAAAAAAGATAGCTTACGACAACGATGGTGGTCCCTTTACTGATCCTTATTAAAGATAATAGATTAGTTAGCCCTATATTCCTGAACAAAAAGTATTATAATTTTTTTGTTAATTTTAAGACAGATTTCACTTTCAACTTAAATAGTTGTTGTTTAATGTATCAGATCACAAATTGTAAGGAATTATGCAATTCAGAAAAAAATTTAATTAACTGAAAAACACATTATTATTTGATTCTTAAACATTTTTTTAGAGCTTAATGCTGGTTCTGCACTACCTGAACTACGAGTTTAATCCATAATCACGTAGCTGAATTTGATTGGTGATTGGCGGGATTTGAACAGAAGTCTCCAGGTCAAAAGGTTTGCACATTCACTACTAGAGCCTTTACTGGATTTGGATGGTTCGAATCTGATACAGTTGATAGAAGAGGGGAGGCTACTTCAGTCACAGATAGATTGCCTGTGTAATTGATGGACCTGGAAGCCACTTGCCTCTACAGTCATTTAAGTACTTATTTGTGGTCTACGTGTTAAGGCCGGATTTCAAAGTTTATAAATAAGTAGTAATTGAATCCTCTTCAAAATAGTTTATCATTATATTTATATTTTTATATTGTTTTCATACTGGTTGGAAGCTTCAATTGAGGTTACGAAAATTGCTTGTTTGAGAAAAAAAAGACACTAGACACTTTTGAATTCTTGAAACCTAATAGGCAAAGATCAAATTAATATATTTACTGGCCATTGATTTAAAAAATACAAATATTAATGACATATTTTATACCCTTATTTTACACATTCCATTATAAAGCTTACATAGTATTTATTGGACACTTAATTTGTAATCTATATCATTTAAAAACTCACACCATTTTGCAAATAAAAACACTTACAAAATTTATATTTAATATTGAACTTTTTCTTAACTTATTCGCTATCTCAATAATTTTGTTAATGGGTCTAGATCAAAAACATTTATTACATATATGTTGTGACAATTTATTCATCCCTTAAACATGTTTTCCATATTAGTTTATTACTATAAGTCCACATAGAAACATTTCAAAAAACAGAATGTGAGTACTTTATTAATTTATCTAACAATTATATTTCATATAATTACTTTATTGCCTTAATTAGAAATTATGTGAGTAAAATGTTTGATAGGCACAAGCTAGGCCTATTGTCATAACTTAAAAGTTTAGTACTGTGCACTCCTAAATAAGGGCTAACACTATACCGTGTTTGATAACAATGCGGGAGTAAAAATGTATCTTTGTGAACGTGTGACTCCGACCCTAGCATGTAAACAGGATGTCCTGTCCTTCGTCACAGAGATATATACGTCCACAAGTCAAACTTGGTGTTGAATTTTTCCCACAAAAAGTGTTTTTTACATTTAGAAAACCTACTATGAGTGTATTGCCGTTGAGCAGTGGGTCAAAAGTAAAAAATAAACATATTGCATCTCCAGATTTTTAAGTTTAACTTATAACTTAAACAATTATAGTCCTATTACTATTCTTCTTAGGATTTGAAATTTTATATTGTCAATTGGTCACAACTAATATTATATAATGGTATTACGAGATAACGATAAATGGTAACAAAAGGTTGTCTCATAATTCTAATACCTTATCAATTCATTAACTAAACGTAACAAAAACAAATGATTGAAATAAGTGGCTCACTATATTAACTATCCAAACATATGTTTTACGGAGGATGGATTTAATTTAAAGAAAAATCTTATTTGGTACACACTATGGTATTTTTTTGCTTTCGAAAATTTGTTTACTTTTAAAAAGGAAAGCTCTAAGCATTGGCCTTAAAACCACGTGATGATGATATATATTCAAATATATATTTGATATTGTTTACAATAGTTTGTTAGCCCAAAAGATTGGGTTAGGAATAAATCAATCTGAAACACTGTAAACATTAACCATTTTAGTATACCCTACTTTACAAACTAATGTATTATTATCAACATTTCAGGAAAACGTTAATACGATGACTATGTATAGCAATAGTCTCCATTAATGACTATTTTACTTTACTCTAACAGAATTTCTACTTCTTTCTTGGGAAATATCGCAAATGCGACTAGTTTCAATTAAGTACCTTATTAAAATTTATTTATGTAGTAGCATGAGTTACTCTGACGTTGGCATCAGATATGGATCGAGTCGTATTTGCATAACTGCCAATTTAACATCGTATTTATAAAATATTCTTGATTATTTCAATCTACGTTTTTTATCAATCTTTGTGAACTATAATTATCGTTCCTGTAATATTGCAGGATAGTAAGAACATGTTGTATAACGCTCAAACTCCTAACAAGGCTGTTAGTTAGTAAAAGGGTAAAATGTGTTCTGTAGAATAATCATAATCAGTTTTTGATTCATATAGCCTAAGATCAGATTAACTGCAAACCATTTAAGCATGATTCCATCGAGTGTATGTAAGTTATTACGCCTTTATAGAGTAATTATTTTTTACCGACACGTTTCCTTTTGTATGAGCACCAAAAATTAAGATAAATTTCAAATACACCCAAAATGAAACAGGAAAACATTAAATTCATTTTCATTTCTATTTTCCACGGAAATGCCATTTACAAACATTCATGCCACCACTCAATAAGTTAACCAGACAATAATACACTTTTTTATTTAGGTAGTAGCTTAAATACAAACAAATCGCAGTTTGATTATTGAACAAATTTACAATTGATTTGGCTGATTACATTTAGACTTTGTTTGCAATTACGATTGCAATTCCGAAAGCGTTGAGTGTTACAATGATCATGTATAGCAGGTGGCGTCAGTTACGAAGACCCATGATAACTCAGCCAATCCATTAATCAGAGGGTCGCAAGTGATTAATAGTAAGTTTGCTGTTCACTGCCACGGCCATCAAGATCACGTCGCCGCAGCAGTGACGTCACTCAAGTGGCTTTACGGTGATTAGTCACACGTACAAAGTGATTAATGTACAAATGTACGTGGTGATTACTATGGACATGCATCGAAGACAAATCCCATTGAAATGTATCGTTTTAGGTAAATTGGCCAGGGAGATAAATTATTGAGGGATGAAAATATTCCAGGAAAATGAAATTCGAAAAAATAACGCATTTTGAATTAATTATTGAATTTTGGCAGAGAGAATTCTCTATTCGAAAGAGTCTTTATTTCTAAACAGTTGAACCTACAGCTGACGATGAGCTCGACCTGTATGGTCACATCGTGATAATATAGCTAAAGATTGATGATTTCATATCACGATATAAGTTAGTGCTCCAGAACGGAAGTAAAATCACAACGCAAGCCGTAATCGTACAACTAAATAATGTAAAAAGGTTGGTAGACTTTTAAACAATTATAATGAAGTTGGTTTTTAACATGTTATATTATTTAATTGGACTTTTCCAACATGTCGTGTGTTTTAAACTACACAACGTTTCTGGATGTGGATTAACTCCTCCCGTGAAAAAGTGAAAATATACGAACGCTACCAGTCACAAAAACTTGTTGTATACTATGTTGTAAATAGTTGTTTTTTCAGCAACAAGTTATTTAACTGGCCACCTTTTGAAGGACAATTTTTGTGACTGGTAGCATTAATATATTTTCACTTGATCACGGGAGGAGTTTATTCACCTCCAGAAACTTTGTGTAGTTTAAAACACACGACACGTTGGAAAAGTCCAATAAAATAATATAATATGTAAAAAGGTTGTTGATTATGATAATTGATTTTCCACATTAAAAAACCTAGAATAGTTCCACATAACATTAAAAAATAACGCTGTCTCACTTCTTAATATCAATCAGTAAAAACAGCCAATTAACAGCATTAATTCCACCAAAACACATATCACTAAACATTATTAAAAATAAATAAATATTTTCTCAGTTTATATTTAAATTTTCTCAGTTTTTATTTTCTCAGTTGAAGAAACTGTAATTTTAAGTTACAGCATGTGTGATTAAGTTATCACGTATTGATGAAAGTGGCACACGGGTAACTTTCATCGAGGCTAAATTATGTAAGGCTTTCCAATGGAATATTGAATTCACATCAGACTTCGACGCCTGGAATGAAATGCTGCAGACAAAATGTGATCCGATCATATATTCTGATTCGTCATCATGCGTGCCAACTTCTCTGAAGTGATTGTTTGATATTCAGACCAGAAGGTCTGATCTATACTTTTGTTTTATTGAACTCTGAAATACATAATTTATAGACTAGGCCTAAAACCTGCTATTAAAATTTTTTATGCCTAGATCCTACTAAATTTAGATTACCTAGTGGTAACTTTGGCTGATTTTTTGTGTAGCAAGATTACAAGCAATAATTAATTCTCCAACATTTTATTTTTTGAAATGTTTAAGACATAGATACACTGTTTAGTTTTATCGCTGAATAATATTGTAGGATGAGTATTATTGGTTTATTTGTGTAGCTTTATTGAAATAAGATGAGCTGACTTTCAGCCCGAACGATGTATTAAAATAGACAGCTAGGCCCAGTACTTGTGTACCAATACCGTGTAAATTAATTTTATTGAGTACATTATTTCGAATGAGATTTACACTGTTCTATTCAATGTGATATGAATCAGCGGCTATATAAAATATACCAAACAACATCAAGCTTTAGTTTACAATTTAGCATTGGATTATTTATGATAATGGATGAAAGTAGATCATGACTAAACACAGCAATACACATCGCCATATCCATCCTACTACCTCTGCAAGAATATTAGATTAAGGTTCTACTTACTACAATAGTATTTTAATAAACACAGTGATAAATGTAACTAACTACAAAAACTGAATCTAACCAAAAAGAAAGTTATAAAAATTTAAATATCTCAATTTATAAGAACTAGATCTTCAAAAAAGATTACGGAATAAAAACTGTCATGTTTTTACTAACAATTATAACAACTTAACTTTTCTTACACATCATGAAGACATCAAATCAGAGTCGTTACGGTTTAGTACCAACAAACTGTTTGTCAGTGAGATGACAACAACACGACTGTGTACTGATGGATGAAACCATCAGAGTTAGCTTAGCAGGAATACATTAATCTAGATCTGACTGGAGTTTGTTGTTACATTGATATTATACTAATGTTCATACACTTTTCTGGTTTAATAACTGCAAAGTGTGTTTTCTAATTTAAATCAGGTTAAGTGTTAATTGATATATATAAGCCTGAAACGTGTGAACTACTATAGTATAGTTTTTCAACAAATGTTTGATCGTTTACAACGTCAAATTGTATGACTTTAACATATAGGTTCCTGAAATATTGTTATCATTATATACATATATGTAGTAATAATTCAGTGACATTTATTCTATGTATATAATTGGAATTCCCCATACCGTATTTATATACTCAGTCATCACTATTAAAGAAAGTATAAAATTGTTATGGGGATTCTGCGTTAGCAATGTGCATTAATTTTAACTTTTCAAGATGTTTTGTGTCTAAATGCTGTAATACATATAAGTTGGGTTTTCAGTTGAAGGACTGAAAATAAGTTAGATTGAACTGCTAACCTTATGTCTTTTGAGGCACTAGTAGTTTATTCTGAATGAAATCTTAATTATTAATATGACAATTTTAAGAGATACCACCCATACAACCTAATATAAAAAAAAACTTTTAAAACAAGATGTAAGTTTTCAACGCTCTCATCCTATTCTTCCTAAGAGTCATTCGTAAGCTCAATGTATTGCTTTTTAACGGGTTTAAGCCGGAACTACATACATGTTTGCTGTTATAACTAGCAGGCCAAACACACCCAGTTTTGGTAGTACAATTCATCATAATTATCATTAAAAACATTGATTCGTACACACTTAGATAGTAAATTAACCAGCCATGTTACTTTACAACTGTTAAGTGAACAATTTGGTTTTGTTTTATGATAGTCAATTTTACCTGTCATATTTTTTTCTTTCATTAAATACTCATTACATGAAAACTTTTCAAAGAATGGTCAATATTTTATAGAATCAAACATGCATGTTAAAATGCGTTACAGCCGACAAGTCCTGAATGTTTCAACCATTAGTGCACGGTGCTTGTCAAGTATTCAAACGAGAATCAATTTGTCATCGAACAATTTATCAATGTTGTGACAAACACAGAGATTTGATGAATTCCGAATCAATAAATTAATTAATTGTTGCTTTATCAACATTTCTTAATAAACATTGTTTTCCTTAAGGACATAAAATTACAGTTCGTATAAAAATGTGGAATTTGTATTTTCGTATCATTAAAACTGAATTTTTCTTTTATATACAGGGTGACAAAAAAGTCTGGAAACGGCTTGATATCTTTTGAACTAAATTCGTTAGAAAATTCAAACCTTTCACATCAACTTATATGTATGGAAACTACTTTTTGCAAGTATTACCATTTTTTTACCTTCACCAGGGGACGGCCCACGAGGAGTAGGTACATAATCTTTAATGTAAGCATAGGTTGATATGCACATCATTTTAAAGGTCTGGTCAAGTGGAGTTTATTGCCGGAAACCGCGTCAAAAAAGGTTCATTCGTTACAAAATGGCGGCATTTCAAAGTTCTTGCGGAATATAGCTGCACAGGCCTTAGTAATGGTAAATACTCATAGTCAAAATTAGCCGGGAAATCTGAAACCCGTTTAAATTTGTTTTGAAGATTGAATAAACTTAGTCTATGGGCTAGTTGACTTTAAAATAGAATTTCAGCTCTCAAGATAATGTTTAATACGAGTATTTACCAATATTAAGGCCTGTAAAGGTATATTCCACAAGAACTTTGAAACTTTTTTCACCTGAAGACGGGATCAGATTCCAGATCCCGAAACGTTGTGTATTGTTTTTTACTTTCGTGATGGAAAATGTCCGCAATAAACCTTTGAACAACATTAACTCACCATCACCAACAATGAACTTCAAACAAAGAACTTTGAAATGCCGCCATTTTGTAACGAATGAACCTTTTGAGATGCGGTTTCCGGCAATAACCTCCACTTGACCAGACCTTTAAAATGGTGTGCATATCAACCTATGCTTACATTAAAGATTTTGTACCTACTCCTTACGGGTCGTCCCCTGGTGGAGGTAAAAACATGAAAATGCTTGGAAAAGTAGTTTTTATACATGTAAGTTGATGTTAAAAGTTTGGCTTTTCTAACGGATTTAGTTAAAAAGATATTAAGCCGTTTCCAGACTTTTTGTCACCCTGTATAGAGTAGTTAAGGCTAAAAACTAATTTCGGAAAGGTTTTCTGCATGAAATACTTTTGTTTTATAAGAATCGTTTTGGTCTTTATATTTTGGAAGGAACATCCAACTATTCAATTGTCTTTGAACAAAACCAAATAACCTAGTTTTACTCACAGTGTGTTCGTTTACATGGTTCACTTGAAAAGATAATAGCAACTCATTAATATTACATCAAACCCAACTAGCGTTTCAAAATCAAGTGTACATAACTATTTATACAGACGGTCAACATTGACCATTGTTTTAATAAGTGTTAGGTTTTGTTTGGCAGTATGTTATCTTTATTTTAGGTTAACTTTAGTGTTGTGTAGTGTATGTAGTACATAAAAATATGGAGGTAAATGGAGGTACATAAAAATTTGATCAATAAAGCACTTTTTTCATTTCATTGCATAAGTATTTATACAATTAACTTTATTTAATGTTAAGACAAAGTTTTATGAAGCTTAACACAGTGATTTGGTAGTTTTTCGTTACGAAAGATATTGATCAGCTGTGGGCCTCGTGAGGCCGAAGATAGATGAGTTCACGAAGGCCCAGGTGGCCCCCCTCTTGACTCATGATACCCGGAGGACATCGAGACAAATACATGATATGTGATTAATGTGTCTTTGAAAAAAAGGACAAACAAAGGTAATGTTGATATTTGGTGTAAAGGTTTAAGAAAAATCATTTTTGTAAAAGATGTATGCCCAATGCACTGATTTGGCTACGTTCGTCAATGGTTAAAATGTAAATTGTCCATTTATTATTGTTACGATTTACCTGTTCAATACAAAACCTTGCACTCGAAGAGCACTCACTATTTAGACAATACACAATATAATTGGCATTGTTAGCCAATTTTCACTTTCAGGTTATTAGTAGTTATGTGTAGTCTATGTTAGTCCACTTAGGCGTGAGCCGTAAAGTTATGCACTTACTGGTTTTAGACATCTGCAGAAACTAAATTATTCATTAAACATAACTAATTCAGTGACCCATAAAACTAAATAACCCTTTAGAAACATTACGTTTTCGATAAGAGAAGAATCTTACTCTAAAGATCTAAAATCACTTTCAGGTAAAACCCTATTAACAAAATAAAATTAACTCCTAAGGGTTCATAGTTACAAAGACTGCCAAAAAAGTAGAAAAATACTTTTATGATTTTCACCTCATTCAAGTGAATTTTTGGAGTATAAATGTTGAACTTTGCTTTGAGAAAGTCTGCTGCTAAGTCACACTGACAAGAGAGTCTTTCAGAGAACCTTTTAGGTTATTGAGTGGACAACAGACAGGAGAATCTCATAAACCATCCCAGAATTCACTGTTTGGCACTCAATAACGAATTGTTAACTGAATGGATTTGGCGTCTTTGTGGGATAAAGATATTTTAAGATAATTTTGAAAATAACTCATTTTTCCACAAAAATAAGTCGATTTAATCTTGAGACCGTCCGAACACTTTTAGGCTCTACTATTGCCTCCTCCCTTCAGGGGTGTGCCACCCTGTGAGATTTAGGATATGGAATTAATTTCCTGGTGTGATATTTCACAATTGACAGTCACACGTCCATTCACTTCCTTGTCGTCCTATCATATGAGATTGTACGCTGTATATTGTCTATCACTGATCTTGCATACAGAATATTGTTATGTTTATTGTTCAATATATTTCATGCATTCTTCTTATTATTTGCATTGAGTTTCTTCACTCTAATTTGTGTATTTCATAAAGCATATTTTAGGTATGTTAAATATAGCATATTTGTTGTAGGACGTGTATTGTAATTGTCTCAAATAAATGAATTGCAAACAAATCTAACAATTTTAGATATGCAGTAGCATTTATAAACCATGCAAGTTTATTACTCCACATACTGTTGTTCTCAAACATACATTTTGATAGACCCAAAACCTATGAAGTAATTTAAATCGATCTTAAAAAAATAAGGGTACCAGCGTAAAAGACGTGTTTTTGGAGAGAGGAGGTAAAATGGTTTTACGAACATAGGAACCTTATAGGAAATTAATAGGAGGTTACCTTAACAAATACAAAAACTACCGTCTACGATTATTTGGAAAATATTTCAATTTTAACTATTTCCTTAAGCCTCCTCCTTGTTTGTCTTATGACAATGTTTAATGTGTTATTCGAAACACACATTTTTACTAATAGTATTATCATTTCCAAGAATGTTTTTACGGATCGAAGTTTCTGAGAAAATAACTCTTGTACAAATAACAAACAATCAAGAAATATCAATCGTCTCACAGAAAGTGTAAGGCCTTTTAAAGTCTCAAGGGTCTAGATTATATCTCCAACGGTAAAAGAACTTTTAGCTTTATCCTGGAACTCTGACATGAACATCCCAGAGGGGAACAAAATGTCTGACCTAAGAACACGCTGGGTAACATACAGAATTGAAAAACAAATAATATTAAGAAGACTTTTGTAAAAAGTATTTTTATTGTTGCAATATTGGTGACTTAATTACATGTTTTTACTGTACAATGATTTAATTAAGGGTTTAACAGGCTGTCTAAAGCTTCTATTGTCAAAAAGTGTCCGTTGTATTAATACCGACATAAACACCAAGACTGATAACTAATTAAGTTTTTTATAGGTATTTACAAAGTAATAAAACGTCCAGTAAATGTAAATCCAGTTACGAAATAAAAATGTATTTTTTACTATTATTTAACTCTTGTTTCGTGTATTTATTATACATTTTTACACAAACACTTTCATTGTTGCTGTCCATTTTTTTATATCATTGTGATATGTAATGCAATCTTGTTAATCTTTAATGTACGATGAAATATCCAGGTTAGGTTTACTCAATCACGTACACATCACTATTGCATTCTGTTGTTGACATTACTGTTTATCATAATTTCAAATAAAATTACATTTTCTGTTCCAGGTAAGGCTTTCAATACCATTTTACTGTAGTAAGTATAATTTATTCCTTTTTTAGTTAAAGATTTTAATTGCATATCTTTTAGCTTTAGTGAGGTTGTACTTTTGAAATGTTTACATGCATGTTGGCTTCCTTTATTCGTTTTGACAGTTTCACAGGTTTCCATGCCAGGCAGTGTATTGTATAATTTAAAAAAATATTAAAATGAAAACATTCCTTGAACTACGGTGTATGCCTCTTGTGAGATTTGTCTTGAAACTTATTTGCTAGATTACATGTTTATAAAATTAGGTTACAGCCTGATCTTCCATATGCAGCTGACAATTGCCTGATTGTCTGTTCTGAGTAAAATATTGGTTTTTATTAGGTCAAAAATTTTTGTTTATTAAATATTATTTGAGTTTTTAAATAACTGGTAAAACATCCAAATATAATCTTTAAATGCATGAGAAATTCAGCTATGACTGAATATATGTATGTAATCATTTTTAGAGTATTTAGCATGACAACATAACTACTTCATGTATAACTTACTATAAGTTATAATTGACATAAAACGTAAAATTTACATTAATTAAGATTGAATGACTTTTTTGTATTATGAAGCTTTGTATTTTTATTAAAATATGTACCCTATAACAAAAATTTAAACAAATGGAATTCCCATAATTTTTTCAGTTTATACGCTAATTTACATATTGCTAAGAGCTAAGACTTTTACATTTTAAACCTGTGATGGCGACTATGTAGGAAGAGTTCTTAAAAACCAATGCTCCAGTGTTGTATTAAGTCTGCCAACTAGGGCATTGCTCCCAATAGTTATTTGTGTAACTAGTGGTGAAAGTGGCACTTTGCTGCACACGAGAGCAATGTTTACGCACGAGCCGCAGGCGAGTGTGGAATGATCTCGAGTGCAGCAAAGGCCTTTTTCAATCGTGTTACACATTATATTTTTCCTACAGTCACTATAAAACATAAATAATTAGTCTTTCAAACACTATACAACACGTTTTTAGGTTCAGCTAGCAACACAATTACACAAATGGTGCCCTGGAGAAAGTAGTACCCGTGGTCCGTATCACTCCGCTATTTTTCCTCGGCAAGAAATGTGCTCCGTCTTTTGAGAATATAGTTCCGTATGTTTTTGTAATTTGAAGTGGTTTCCGCGCCTAAAAAAAATGCTTTAAAGGTATTTTCTTGTTTATTAAGACCGTAGGAATGTTTTAAAAACGTTTAAAAGAAAAGTCCAGAAAGTTCAGAAATACCAAAACTATAAACACGAAATGACAGGTTAAATCGTAGTTATAATAGTCTATCAGCTGTTCATAGTATTATTATCTTTAAGTGTTGCCAACCTATTTCCAAGCGTACACGGATTACGTGCATAATAAAACCACGCTGTTTTGTGTTGTTTGGTTGGAATCCTGATGTGCGGCAAAGTATAAACCGTGCGGCAAAGTATAAACCGTACGGCAAAGTATAAATATGCAGCAATTAGCAGCTTTCTGTACTATAAACGGTACAGGGAAGCCAACTTTGTCGGGTGACTGTAGGAAAAACATATATTGCCTTCGTAGAAAATATACCTTATAGTTGACAATACTGTATACAACTTCATAAACAAGAATAATATAAAAATACTTAATAAATACTAGACGTATGACTCAGCAGTGTAGACGTACTGAGTAGACCCTCTAGTACAGGAAGTATACATGAGTTAAGTCAATGATATATGGTGTATTATATTCGTGATACGACGATGGTTAGGGTTCAGATTCAACTTAACGGTTCCCCCCACTGACTGAGACATCATGATAAAAAGCATATTATCTGTTGAGTATAAAATCATTCAATTGAGATAATGTAAGTAAACTTCTCTTCATAAAATCTTCAGTTTGCTTTAATTTGCGTTTTATGTCCGGTTTCATTCGAGTTCACTTAAATATTAACCAACAAAAACTAAGAATTAATATTTCATGTCTAAATTTCTGGAAGTCTTATGATCCTTTGTTGTTAAACTCCCAAAGATACCATTTTAAGCACCTGACCATTTTAAATGTTTATTTTAGTGCTATCATGAGATACTCTCCAAAAATTGAAATACAAAATGTAGTGCCTCAACATTTTGTTATTTCACTAGTATCTTCCTTTGCTCCGTCGTATTAAACCACTTCCAGTTTTATTTCGCTGTCTGTGCAATTTGGATGTTTTGTTACCAAGACAACATACAGTCGTAGAATACCGTTTCTAAAGAAGTGGTTAATGTACCTTACCTCGTACCTCGTAAATTGAAACCGATAAAACTAACTCTTCGTCAGTTAAGACTACTGTCATACTAACAGTCACTGAACCATAATCATCTTGTTTTCATACATAAAATTAATAATATGGTGTTATATTTGCTGAGAAATGATAAATTACAGTTCAATGAATTTATAACACCCTGTAACCAAAACCTCGTGCTATACGAGCTTTGTTTGTTGGATCTAAATGTAAGGATCAGAGTCCACTAATGGGGCTTGAGCCTGTCAGCTGATCAAACAATATCATTTTTCTCTAACCCTGGGTAAACCATTACCCATAATCTCCTAGTAAAACCCAAGTATTAACTTATTAACTTCTGTTATAAAGGTGTACTTAAATTGCTGGTATCATTATAAAGTAGCATTTCCCCAGAATAATCAATTAAAGTAGTCACAATTTACAAGCCAAATGTTCAAAATACTTTCAAATAGGCTATTTTAAATTTTAGATTCCATTAACTTCACTGCCGTGTGATATTCTTAACTAGTACTGTTTTAGCTTCTAAATACACGAAAGTGCAACATATTTGAGATTTTCCTCTCTCGTTGTTGAAAATCACGAATATTATCTAATGCAGTAAATAAAGGACCAATGAAAGTATTTTATTTGGTATCATGATAATTCGAATAGATAAAAATTAGTAATATTAGTAATATTAGTAATATAAGTAAGTATTCAAGTATTCAAGTAAGTATAAGTAAGTATTATGTCTATGAATTTAGCTGTAGAGAGCTTACAACACAAAGAAAGTGATTTACTTCTGGTAAGACATAGGCCTACAATAACTTACTCACAAATGATCGTATGCTCCAAACGTTACCAACATTATTCCATAGCCAAAAGCGAAAAGTTTAAAGTACTGAACATTTCCAACACTAATTTACTCCCTTCATTAAATAACTCCAAACACAGGTTTGCAATCGAAACGCGTTTTCTACATTATTATTACTTTTTAGATTTGAGGTATATGAGCTAGTTTTGTTGTTGAAAAGTGTCTCACGGTAGTTGTAATAGCCAGTAAAACACAACTAGTGTTCTTCTCTTGGGATTTAAGCTTATTAATGTCGCATAGCTCTCTTTTTCAAAAAGAATGTCGTGGAGGTATTTTAAATACATTTTGCTATGTTTAAGCATGCCAAGGTCAATTTTATTAACTCAGCTCCAGCAGACAACTCTTTTGTTAATATTTACTCTCTTTAATTAGCTTCACACTGCCACCTGTTGGTTAAGTAATATCACACTGATTCCTGTATATTGCTAAAACTTTTACCCTTTATATTACTCATCACTTTCCAAAACAACCGAAAAATACTAAAAATATATTCCAAAGATATTTTGTTTCTTTATATCTGTAGTTTATATGGTGTATCATATTTTAATCTATAGAATGATCACATTACCGGGCGGGAAGGCAATGATCTCTCCGGTTCAACTTTACTCGAAAGTATAATATATAAAGTATTTTTTTTAATAGATCTTTTTCTAAGATATATACCAGGTTTAGAACAAACTTTAACATCTTGTAATGTATTTTCATGGTTTTCACACCGAGCACTCACAGTACATAGCAAGTCTTTGTTGTACGTAAATCTAAATCTATTTATAGAGAGGTTGGTGGCCTCTTTTAACCTTGCATTTGCTAGTCCACATAGACTAACAATTGTGGATCGTATACAGCAAAGCTAGGGGTGAGCCGGTACAGTACGAAGGTGAACTGTACTGATGGAATGGTTACGGCAGTGACCAGGATCCGAACCATGGTATCGGTGAAATGGGGTTGAAGTCAGTGACACTCTAGACTGAGCCACCAACTTACAAAATATATACGTATGTATATATATCAATGTATATACGTATCAAAGTGTTATAGATTTATTTGTTTAATTTACATTGATATTTATACTACCATGCATTAAATGTACCAACGACAATACAATCGTTACATTCAATTTTGAATATACAAGCCATAAACAATTGGATACTGTATAGAAATGCGTAAACAAAACCCAGGCAGATGTCGATCTAGGTATTCTGTTCAATGATGTTGGATGAACGTGCCGAGCATGATGAATTCTCTTCTTGTTTGGGAATGTATCAGTTATTGGTTTTAGGTCTACGCAGAAGTACTGTATGATTTATTCTTTCCTTGCTAACTTAGGGAAGTGAATTTACATGCTTGGAATATAGGGGTTTTTTTTCCTAGGATGCTAGGCTCGAACCTGATATTGTTTTTTACATTACCTCAGACTAGAGGGGTAATGCATAATCACTTAGAAAATATTTATTGGTGATTTGGCAGGATTTGAACCCGGTTCCTCGGGGAACGAAATCCCACACTCTAACCACTAGACCAGCTCACTTTCCCAATAGGAATACAGGTATTATAAATATAAAAAAACGATTACAACGTTCATGAAATTTTTCTCTTGGGGATATTTTAAAATAAAGGGAAGTAGCTATTACCTTAGGTGACACAACTTGTCAAACTTGTCTTGGGGCCCAGTAGTGGTGATGCAAAGTTGATATTCTGACAGTATTTTCAATAACCATATGCATTATTTCATTAATATTTTGTATTGAAAAATGAGGATAACAAGTATACAAATCATGTCACACAGAGAAATAGACTCATAAAAAGTCTCACAGAATATTTATTCCGTTGTCAAAACACAAATGCGAAAATAAGTAGGCCTAAGAAATCAGCTTGACAAACAACAAACAGTATTACCTACCTACTTTTACCTATTATAGATACCTATTTATTTTAAAAAATCCATAAAAAGCTATAACTTTACTGTCTCGTTATTTTCAATCTTCTATTTAGGATAAAAGCATTTTCCAAAGCAATTCCTCGGACAAATTAAGTTGGAAAGGGAATCGGACCAAAGTTGTTGTCAAATGCACTTCACGGATGTCCTTTTCAAGAATCCCCCAAACAAATAAAAGTTTTTCAGCAGCTTTTAGTTTATTGAATGGGGCGCTCAAGCCCTAATAGAGGGTAGAGGGGTCTCTATAGGACAGAAATAGCCAGCTTTACTACTGATATTGTAAATGAAAGGGTCGGCTCGAAGCTCATGTTTAACTTCATTCTTTGGTATGTTATGCTTTCAATGTTGAAGAAATGGTTACGATGTTTAATCTTAATAGATATTGTAGAAAAAAATATTTAAATATTGGTTTAGTGAGCGTTTTTTGCAGAATATGTTATCTAAAATATATCTCTCAGTACGTTTAGATCGTTACGGACCAATTGATAATTGAACATAGATTTTTTTTTACACTGTTATGTGCCTAATAATGGTTTGTGTCATAAAAAATCCTGTTGACGTTGTACTCGATTTTTAAATTAGTTACATTTGATGATGCATTGTAAACTTTGGTGTTCCATAACCTTAGTGGTATAATAATAATGTGATAATATCATATCTTAAAGTCTTAGGACTTAAATTTCTAAAATAAACCCATAAGTCTACCACATTCCACGTAAAATCATAAAATGTTTCATTAGTTGGACACATACATTTTACATTAAATGTCTATATATCATTAAAATTTAATTTCGGTTTGTTATAAGGCACTTTTCTGTTCTTCAAGTAAAGGTTAACTACTGTAACAACAGCGAGTGTCATTATTGTAACCAGCAATACCTGAACATTTTAGTTTTGACAGTTTAAAGCCATGCATGTTTTATGCTGATCATCGTACAGCTTATTAATAATTTACAACGATATAATGGTCAAGTAATACATACCGTTATATGAATACATGCTACCTGGTCTCATATCTCTGTATTTGATACCTGGTAATGGAGTCGATCCATCATCTTGTCTTCTGTGATGAATCCCCCTTGTCCCCTATCTATTGGCTATTGTGTTAATCAATTCCTCCATACCTAAGGTGTATCGCAAATACAATATTATTTTACGTGAAGAAGAGGCTTGGCATAAATACATTATTTTCATAGCAACAATTATTTCAGGATGAATTTGTGATCGTAAATGAAATTAAAAATCCCAGGACTCTCTAGTGCATACTGACTCAACTATTGTAAATGTTGAGTATTGTACTTGGTATAATCTAGTAGGTAGACATTGGTCCTGTAGTAGTCATTGTAGATATTGTAGTAATTAAAACGTCAAGTGTCACCCTGGGAAATCCCCGGACTCTCTAGTGTCTACTGATCCAACTATTGTAAATGTTGAGTATTGTACTTGGTATAATCTAGGCAAGAGACATTGGTCCTGCAGTAGGCAATGTAGATATTGTAGTAATTGAAACGTCCAGTGTCACCTTGGGAAATCCCCGGACTCTCTAGTGACTACTGACCCAACTATTGTAAATGTTGAGTATTGTACTTGGTATAATATAGTCAAGAGACATTGGTCCTGCAGTAGTCATTGTTGATATTGTAGTAATTAAAACGTCCAGTGTCACCCTGGGAAATCCCCGGACTCTCTAGTGTCTACTGACCCAACTATGGTAAATGTTGAGTATTGTACTTGGTATAATCTAATCGAGAGCCATTGGTCTTGTAGTAGTCATTGTAGATATTGTAGTCATTAAAACGTTCTGCGGTACCCTGGGAAATCCCCGGACTCTGTAGTGCCTACTGGCCCAACTATGGTAAATGTTGAGTATTGTACTTGGTATAATCTAATCAAGAGCCATTGGTCCTGCAGTAGTCATTGTAGATATTGTACTAATTAAAACGTCCAGTGTCACCCTGGGAAATCCCCGGACTCTCTAGTGTCTACTGACCCAACTATTGTAAATGTTGAGTATTGTACTTGGTATAATATAGTCAAGAGACATTGGTCCTGGAGTAGTCATTGGTGATATTGTAGTAATTAAAACGTCCAGTGTCACCCTGGGAACTCCCCGGACTCTCTAGTGTCTACTGACCCAACTATTGTAAAAGTTGAGTATTATACTTGGTATAATATAGTCAAGAGACATTGGTCCTGCAGTAGTCATTGTTGATATTGTAGTAATTAAAACGTCCAGTGTCACCCTGGGAAATCCCCGGACTCTCTAGTGTCTACTGACCCAACTATTGTAAATGTTGAGTATTGTACTTGATATAATCTAGTCAAGAGACATTGGTCCTGCAGTAGTCATTGTTGATATTGTAGTAATTAAAACGTCCAGTGTCACCCTGGGAAATCCCCGGACTCTCTAGTGTCTACTGACCCAACTATTGTAAATGTTGAGTATTGTACTTGTTATAATCAAGTCAGTAGACATTGGTCCTGGAGTAGTCATTGGTGATATTGTAGTAATTAAAACGTCCAGTGTCACCCTGGGAAATCCCCGGACTCTCTAGTGTCTACTGGCCCAACTATTGTAAAAGTTGAGTATTATACTTGGTATAATATAGTCAAGAGACATTGGTCCTGCAGTAGTCATTGTTGATATTGTAGTAATTAAAACGTCCAGTGTCACCCTGGGAAATCCCCGGACTCTCTAGTGTCTACTGACCCAACTATTGTAAATGTTAAGTATCGTACTTGATATAATCTAGTCAAGAGACATTGGTACTGGAGTAGTCTTTGTAGATATTGTAGTAATTGAAACGTCCAGTGTCACCTTGGGAAATCCCCGGACTCTCTAGTGTCTACTGACCCAACTATTGTAAATGTTAAGTATCGTACTTGATATAATCTAGTCAAGAGACATTGGTACTGGAGTAGTCTTTGTAGATATTGTAGTAATTGAAACGTCCAGTGTCACCTTATGAAATCCCCGGACTTTCTAGTGTCTACTGACTCAACTATTGTAAATGTTGAGTATTTTACTTGGTATAATCTAGTAGGTAGACATTGGTCCTGCAGTAGTCATTGTTGATATTGTAGTAATTGAAACGTCCAGTGTCACCCTGGGAAATCCCCGGACTCTCTAGTGTCTACTGACCCAACTATTGTAAATGTTGAGTATTGTACTTGGTATAATCTAGTCAGTAGACATTGGTCCTGTAGTAGTCATTGTAGATATTGTAGTAATTGAAACGTCCAGTGTCACCCTGGGAAATCCCCGGAATCTCTAGTGTCTACTGACCCAACTATTGTAAATGTTGAGTATTGTACTTGGTATAATCTGGTCAGTAGACATTGGTCCTGTAGTAGTCATCGTTGATATTGTAGTAATTGAAACGTTCAGTGTCACCCTGGGATATCCCCTGACTCTCTAGTGTCTACTGACCCAACTATTGTAAATGTTGAGTATTGTACTTGGTATAATCTATTTAGCAGACATTGGTCCTGCAGTAGTCATTGTTGATATTGTAGTAATTGAAACGTCCAGTGTCACCCTGGGATATCCCCTGACTCTCTAGTGTCTACTGACCCAACTATTGTAAATGTTGAGTATTGTACTCGGTATAATCTATTCAGCAGACATTGGTCCTGCAGTAGTCAATGTAGATATTGTAGTAATTGAAACGTCCAGTGTCACCCTGGGAAATCCCCGGACTCTCTAGTGTCTACTGACCCAACTATTGTAAATGTTGAGTATTGTACTTGGTATGATTCAAGTGGTATACACTTTAGTTTTTAACCCGAAGGTTAATAATCGTATATGCATATTAATAAATAGTTAATTGCTGTTCGTGTTATTTGAGTTCTTAAGTTATCTAGTAATTAACTTATTATAGTGCAATGAAAGCTTCTAACCTCTTTGTACACGTTTTTTTTTCTAATTGAATCCCAACAATCCTCAGTAGTGAAGCTATTTTTACACAGGTTTTTTTTTTGCTAAAGTTTAACGAAATATTTTCAAAACAAAGTGTGTTTGTTCAGCGAAGAGGTCTACACAGTACTCAGGTGTGATGCCCGGTCAATCCACTTTCCAAATGTAAATGTGTTATATCCACATGACAAGTTTTAATCCATCGCCACTTGCCTCGCTTTTCATCCATTTAATTGCTTCACTTTAAATCTCTTTTGGTTGTTTCCATACGATGAAAATATCACTGGAAGCTTTCGCTTTATAAATTGTGGTTTTACTATTAACAAATGCATATCCATTTTACGGCTTGATTTAAGTAATAAATTTTAAGGTGATAACAAGCGTCATATCAAAAACAGTCATAGAAGAGAAAATTAAAGTGTATAAAATATATTAAACAAATTACAATTTTCTATACTCTTTAGGAATAAAATATCAACATTTCCTGTCAAGAAGGCATTTTTTTCTCAAAAATTGTTTCCCTCTTTCGTTGTATACACTTTTAAAATTAGTCATGACTTTAAAATTTACAGAACTAGATATTTTAATACAAGAATTTAGATAAAAATGAAAATATATTTACATTGTTTTTAGACTGTTCGAATTTAGTTTTCTACAAGCTGGTAGTCTTTTTGCTCAATAAAGTAGTGAATAAAAAAAACTAGAAAAACCTTTACGTGTTTAAGAACGATTAGTATAAGCATACGTTGAAAAAGTGAGCAATGTCCTTTGTTACAAATAATAATATTCAGTATTTTTACTTAAAATAATACTTATAGTACATTTTGTATAAAAGCTCAGTCGACTCATAGTCTCACTGCCAATCTCGGATTATTCCATAAGCATTTTTATTTTGTTAAACCATAACTTTGGTATAGATGTAATGTTTAAGAGATGTATTGTTTTATTTATTTCACTGTTAATTTCATATTGATACCCTTTTAATTTAATATATATTTTGTTTCATACATTTATGCCATTTAATAATCTAGTTTTTATTGATTTTTTAAAAATCATTCATCCATACATATCCATTACAAGTTACAACCATCTTTTTACACATTTTAACAGTTTTATTTTTTACAGATTTAAACAAAAAAAAAAAAACTTTCAATGTTTACTAAGTTTTCAGACAAAATTGTAACTACAAATTACGATATATTCAACAGTTAATCTTAAATCAGAGCAGGAAGGCAATGCTCAGTCCAGTGGAAACAAATGAGATTAAGTGATTATAGCCTGAGTAAGAATGGACACTATTGGGCCGCAATTGTCTTTGGAATATCAGGGACAGGCTTATGAACTTCATTCAAGCATTCTGCAGTTACTAAAACTGATGTGGAAATGATTATCCCCCACTTATGCTTTAAACATGCATAATGGATTATTATTTGTTAGTATTAATAGCTACACAGGTTCCTGTTATGTGACATAAATATTATTTGAAATGTCTCATTGCTCCATCATGGAGAACTGATGGGCGTTTTTTCTGAAGATATGTTTTGTGTATCATTAAATAGTCACAGCTAGTTGTTTTATTTTTTTCCTAGGACGCTAAGCACAAGCCTGGGATTGTTTTTCACAATACTTCAGGCTAGACGTAGGGGTTGCGGCAATATCACATAGATACAATCCATTGGTGATTGGCGGGATTTGAACCCGGGACCTCTTGGACCGAAGTCCCGCGCTCTAACCACTAGACCAGCTCGCTCCTCCAAATAGTCACAGTAGCAATAAACTAAATTCCCCCCGCAGTAAACCTGCAGACTAAGTGAATTTCCACTTACTTGGTTGGATTTTCACAAAAATGCTCCCCTAAAATTGCCGGATTTATTTCTTATCTAAATAGCTTCGATTTCAATAAGTAGGCTACTTACTATAGGGTTGCTTTTACAAGAAAATTAATAACCTATGTGTTTAATTGAAGTGTTAAAGCTTAATGTGAAATAAACAATATGGCAGCGAGCTGGTCTAGTGGTGGAGCGTGGAACGTCAGTCCCTGAGGTACCGGGTTGAAATCCAGCTAAATCATCATTGTATCTAAGTGATAATGCCACAACCTCTAGGTCTAGACTGACGTAATGTGAAAACCAATCCCAGGCTCGTACCTATAGCTCGTAGAACAAACAAAAATAAAGAAATTTGGTTAGAATTAGATGCAGAATAACCCTTCAATACTCTAACTTTTTTAGGTTTTGAAAAATTTGTGAAAGAATTTGTCAAAATGTCCTTATATTTTGGGGGTAAAAAATATAAACCCCTTAACCCCCCCCCCCTCCCCCAAACAGACTTTCCTTAGTCCGATCATGCTAGTTCCCGTCGTCATAAAAAAGAAAAAAAGTAAGAAGCTCAACGAAATGATTGTGAAATCCTACAATCTGAGATAGAAGCCACAACATTCAGCCTGGTATTGACAGTAAATGCGTGCTTTGAATTGGATATTGTTGTGACTAGCTCATATTTTTATCTGATAGTAAGTGAGTGTGTCCGTATGTGTGGATGTGTACAGAGCTACAGACCACACCTGTAGTCCGATTTTGATGAAAATTGGTATGTAGGTAATTCATGGTATCTTCAGGTGATTTTTCATTTTTTGATTTTGATTTTTAATGTTGATTTTCCCATAAACCAATAAAATAACAGAAACATCTGATTTTCTCAAAAACAGCCAGAACGATTTTGATAAAAATTAAGTATATAGCCTTTTAAATTCTGCACACAATGGTATAAATCCAATTTCTGTAAAAATAAGGTTCAAACAATATTGTAACTTATGTTATTTTCCCATAATCAAATCTAATTTTAGGAAAAAATCCGGTTTTGATTAAAATTAATGTGTTATGGTTTTTATAATACAAAAAAAGTAGTGTAAACCCCATTTCTGATACAATTACGCTTCAAAATTTATTGAAACTTTTGTAATTTTCTCCTATAAAATAGCATATAGGCCTACTGCCCCCGCTTACCCATGATAAAGGTTGTTGAAAAGCGTATGGGAGAACTATGTGTAACGGTATTTGTTGATACAGTTTATTTTTTTTTTATTTGAGGTTATTTTGAAATAGAGTCTCTTTTTTAAGAAGTCTCTTTTTTAAGAAGTGTGCGGCCTCTGTTAACCTTGCATTTGCCCGTACACATAGTCTAACCGCCCGTGCGTGGATATACAGCAAATTGAGGAGTGAGCCGGCACAGTACAAAGGTGATCTGTACTGATAAAATGTTTAGGCAGTGACTAGGATCCTAACCTAACATTGCTGACTTGGGCCCGAAGTCCGTGACGCTACCGACTGAGCCACCGATTCACTCTAGTTACTGAATAAATTATATTTTATTTGCAAGGTTCTTTTCGTCCATCATTATCCTTTATAAACAATTTTAGGATCTACATTTGTAACCTGCATTAAATTCTTAAGCGCTGACCGAGTTCAGTTTTCTAAAATCGTATTTGGTTATCTATATTGGTAAGCGATGACCGAGCTCAGTTTTCTAAAATCGTATTTGGTTATCTATATTGGTAAGCGATGACCGAGCTCAGTTTTCTAAAATCGTATTTGGTTATCTATATTGCTAAGCGATGACCGAGCTCAGTTTTCTAAAATCGTATTTGGTTATCTATATTGGTGAGCGATGACCGAGCTCAGTTTTCTAAAATCGTATTTGGTTATCTATATTGGTGAGCGATGACCGAGCTCAGTTTTCTAAAATCGTATTTGGTTATCTATATTGGTAAGCGATGACCGAGCTCAGTTTTCTAAAATCGTATTTGGTTATCTATATTGGTGAGCGATGACCGAGTTCAGTTTTCTAAAATCGTATTTGGTTATCTATATTGGTGAGCGATGACCGAGCTCAGTTTTCTAAAATCGTATTTGGTTATCTATATTGGTGAGCGATGACCGAGCTCAGTTTTCTAAAATCGTATTTGGTTATCTATATTGGTGAGCGATGACCGAGTTCAGTTTTCTAAAATCGTATTTGGTTATCTATATTGGTGAGCGATGACCGAGCTCAGTTTTCTAAAATCGTATTTGGTTATCTATATTGGTGAGCGATGACCGAGCTCAGTTTTCTAAAATCGTATTTGGTTATCTATATTGGTAAGCGATGACCGAGCTCAGTTTTCTAAAATCGTATTTGGTTATCTATATTGGTAAGCGATGACCGAGCTCAGTTTTCTAAAATCGTATTTGGTTATCTATATCGGCATGACTGGATTTTATTCAAACGATACTGAGATCACGAAGTCTCCAAATGTAAACATTACGTTCACAATGCGCCCCAGTTGGATCATTGCAGAGGGACGTTTCCTATCTAGATTTCTGTGTAGTGAACGTTCAAAGAAAACAATATAAATTGTCATTGAGTCTTGTAAGATTTGGTTAAATATTAGTAAAGTTCGTTGATGTAAGATAAAATGTTTTTAATGGGGTACACCAAATTATGATTTTATGAAAATACTTCTTAACTATTCTATTTTACATAGTTTATAATATCGGTTTTAGTAAAATTGCTAGAAGGCTAAAATTGGCTGTACAGTAATCTTAAGAAATATTTCTCATAAAAAAAATATTTAAAAAAAACAATGGACTTGTTTGATTTTTTTCTGCCCGACGCTAGAGAAGAGCCTGGGATTGTTTATCAAATAACTTCAGGCTACACCAAGGGGTTGCGACATTATCACTTGGATTAAATTCATTGATGTTTTGTCGGGGTTTGAACCCGGGTTCTCAGGTACCAAAGTTTCACGCTCTAAGTACTCTTAGCTCGCTCCCCAAATTTATTTCGTTAAAAGCATTTAACAATTATATCTGTAAATGTAAAAATCAATTTTTTCACCCATAAACTTTAGTTAAAATAGATATTTCATATAAATATCCACTAACTCTTATGTTGTTGTTTCACATTTACTTTCACATGTCAATCTTTATAGTTATTCTTACAGTTACCAACTACACTTTTATACGAAGGAAGGTGACTCAAACAGAATTGATTTACTTTAATGTTTACTCATGCGATGGTATAAAGTTGCAGGATGATTATAAAACCCAATCAGCGTGTTCGGAATGCGGCGCACGTCCGATTCAGACCATTTCAGCGCTCGACAGAAATACCAACTATAAATCTCCTCC
Organism: Macrosteles quadrilineatus; assembly: GCF_028750875.1. NCBI lineage: Eukaryota > Metazoa > Arthropoda > Insecta > Hemiptera > Cicadellidae > Macrosteles > Macrosteles quadrilineatus. The sequence goes on along the minus strand of NW_026542596.1, from coordinate 102,192,710 downwards.
ACACTTTGTCTGAAAGCTTTTCGTTTTCATGCGTCACATTTCTCATACTTGTTACACAGCCTTGTAACGCGATTGTGTACGGACAACACAGTTATTGGAAGTAAAATATATTGGGTACAATTTGAAATTACCTTTAATTTAATATAATAAGAGGAAATAAGGTTACATAACAAAGGTATAATATAATGAAGAATACACATTTTAGCAAGTTAACTGGTTTAATTATGACTACGAGTAGATTTTTTTTAAATCTGGTGATAATAATAATCTTGGCTAAATTATAGGCAAAAATAAATAAATATAGACCGTCAGCTGTGCTACGGTTGAAATAGGTTCTGGTGCACACCGCTGGGAGCACCATGTGGTTACGGCGTACGCGCCACGTAACTACACGGCACTCCTAGCGGTGTGCTCCAGAACATATGGTAACTGCAGCACGGCTGACAGTCTTTAACTATTTTTGTCTATGGCTAAAGCTACGCAGGTTGCCCTTCTCCAATCTACATAGCCGGTAGAAAAAAAACAATAATATGAGAAACCGTGCGGTTTGTTGGTTCACAGCTTAAAAACGAGGCAACGATAATGTGTCTGTATTAAAGACCTCTCTCCACCTTCGGATAGCTAATTCAATTAATCTTGCGTAAAAACGGGTTTTTGTACATCTATTTTATTCCAACAACAAATAATTTCAGTCCTCTTTTATAAGGAAACAGATATAATTTACTTTTTAGATGTTACGAGTTTAACCTATAATCAATGCAGCAACGATGACAACCTGGCAGGGAATGTACACCTAATTTATATGAAAGTTGATAAATATTGACCTAACCAAAGAGAGTGCTTTCAACTAGTACTCTATCACCCCGGGTTTGAATTTATACCCATACGAGATTAACAAATAATGTATTTAGTGGTGATTTGGATAACCATGTTAGGACCTTTGTCACGATTGTTTTTATCGAAGTATTTTTTTTTCTAAATGCATCTTCTGCATGAAGATATTTTGTCATCAAATATCACTTTGATGTCACAGTTTTTTTTTTTTTTTTTTTTTTTTTTTTTTTTTTTGTTAAACCAGTCACTAAAGAGATTGAGAGACAAAACCAATCAGGAAATCAATGCATTGTGGGTAATCTGCTACCCACAATACATTGCGGTTGATGGAAATTAGACTTTTCTGTGTTTTATGTTGACACTATCACTGCCGACTTTTAGATTATTATTTTATGTAATATTTTAAATTAATAAGTTTAGTATGTTTTGTGCTATTTGCTTTACCTCCAGTTCGAAACCTTAAAATGATTTTCAAGAGTCTTGACGATTATATTATTTTAATCTTTTAAAATGTGGTCGATTTATGAAATTAAATCTATACCATTAAAGATGTTTTTATGGGAACACGGCTGAATGTGATATTGAAAAATGATACACCTTTATATGTTACATTAACATTTTGTTATTAAAATAATGCATTATAACAGAAATCCCTATGCGTTCGACTAAGGCAAATTAGTAACAAAGAGTAGCAGTATTTTACATGTTGAAAAAATTTGCAACTAAACAAAAGGTGGCGTAAAGTATGAATAAATATATTTCCTAATTCAAATATATATATTTTTAATGAATAGGCCCGCCAAAAATTATTTGTCATTTTATACAACAGTCTCACATAGGCTGTTATCGCTCCGAAGTAGACATTTCAACAAGAAAAGTGGCAAAAATCTTTGACCTGCGAACCATAAACTTAGGTTTTTGAGGAATAAAAATACCGTCTAGTTGACGCTGGACATAGGTGCAATAGAAATTTATTCCAATAATACATTAACCAAAGTGCTACCAATATTTGAACAGCTTTAAAACTATTTAAAACAATATTGTTCTCAACTGTTGAAAACTGAAACAGAATATCATTTTTGAAAACTCGTATATGGTTTGTCATGAAATAGCTTTTTGTGTAACTAGTGTGCAAAGTATGTAGTTCTAGTTCGTGTTTGTATTAGTAGGCCTACTCGTAATCGTATTCACGTGTCATAATTATTGTATTGCTACTAAAATTTGTATCATTTAAGTATTATATATTTATTATAATTTATGTAAATAATATAATAATTCATTATATATAAATGTATTTAAATTATAACTAATGTAAATAGTAAATGCTATATGGCACTCAAAATTACGCATGCAAAATCTACAGTAAAAAATAGTCTTTATTTTCTACTCATATACGCTGAAAATGTTGAATAAAATACGATGCCAATGTTCGTATATTACTAGTATTGAAAAAACTAAAACTTCCTAATTTCGAAGTAAATTTAATATCTCAATGAAAAATGCGGAATTTTTTTAAGTACTTTTGTTTGTACTAGAAAAGAAATAACATCAGATTGTTTTAATCAAACATTTGTGCTAGGCCATCATACTACTTATCTCTTTCCGCGTTATTTTCATGCCAAAGCAAATTTATAGGCTTCAACATACATTTAACCTGGGGCATTTAAATGTTTAAATGTCTTCATCGTCAGTGTTGTGTCAAATATGTTACTTACCTTGCAGATGCTAATTTAGTTTGAGCCACTGAACACAGCCAGATAATCCTATCAAGTAACGGATGACGACCTAACTTGTTTGTTCACTTACGTTTTATTACTGATTCAGAAATATTTCAAGTTAACTCGCTTTTTTCTCAGAGATATTTTTTAGTTGTTCAAGTCTTTACAAAACTTCTTGAGACTGAATAAATAAATATAATCATAAATATCATGATTCCTAAGTACTTATATTATTGAGTACTAACACAGAGCCAATCCTAACGTGATTTATGAAGTGTCCTATCAATTACTTTATTCAATTAACTATTTATTAAAACTTGATTCATTAATGGATTTTCTTTCGCGCTATCTACTGTACACTCATTTGGCACTGATCCGACGCGGGTCCGTCAATTAATTTAAGATTTCTTCCCGCCAATACTTTGGGATTGTTCTGACGCCTATGACGTGAAATATGTGTTTGACATAAAAAATAGTGTTTTTGTTATTTAAATAATCGTAGGACCTATTTATATTTTAAGTACTCTTAGGAACAATTCTGAAAGTAATTTACTAAAAACTCTACAGCAAAGTTATTACACAAATTTACTTGCACACACGTTTTTCATTTAAAAATTCTCTAATAGGCATGTATATAGTTCAAACACACAGTTGATTTAATTAGTACCTCACACCCTAACAGCAGTTGAAGGTCCAGTAGAGATGTCACCGTGGTCCAGCGACCTGAGAAGGTGAGATAATCGTATCACATAACGGTTCAGAGAACCCACTGGGTTTTAACGTCTCATTTTAAATTTCAAGCCCAATTCATTTACTTTGTAGCTGTTTATGTCTTTTTATGGTAGGTATTCCAAATTTTAAATTGGTGGAATGGGTGCTTTTTCACATAAATCAAATTTTGGAATACCTGCAATTTTTGCTAGGGATGATCTAGGTCTACTTCGGGTTTGCGTTATTGTAATTTTTGTCAACCCCTTCAAAATGAGGGGTCACTGAATTGGGGTTGCTAATTGAAAAATATAAGTTACCCCCTACCCCCTACCCTGTTAGGGATGGTAAACATATTTTTATGTAAAAGATTGCGGAACCTTTGTTAACAATCAATGCAACAAATAGAATATTTTTCTATTTTGGTTCAAAAAAGACAAATTCGTATCCATATTTAATTTACACACTGTATTTCAATCACAGCATAAAACTTGACAAATGTTTCTACCTAAAAGTTTTTTAGGGAGAGCTCCGGTGACAAAACACTGAGGTCAGTTTTGACTAAGGGTTGCTGTATTGACCTTACTGCCCGTGGACATTTCAATTACTCTAGCTCTACAATAGCTTCTCTTTCCACCGACTAACCACTGTTTGAAAACCGCAATAGAATTGTTAGTAAAGAAAAATCTGTATTATTTTGGAAAAAAGAGCTAGGTTTTTTTCTATAGTATACTTAGGTTGTAATAAATAGTTCACTTCGTAACGAAAGTAACTATTTTCGATAACAGCTGACATCAATGAAAGCAGTCATTTCCCAAGCTCTAATGTAGAGCGAGGGAAAATCGATCAGCTGATTTTCCCTCGCTCTAAATTTACTTTCCCTCGCTCTCAATTAGTTCCCGATTTATTCACTATGCGCGCTAGCGCGCATAGTGTTTTGTTACGGTTTAATTTAATGATTTGAATCAGCTGTATGTATTTTTAAAACTTGATTTATTTTTTATTTTCATGTTTAAACCAAATTTATTGAGAAATATACGTAAGTTTCCTTTTAGAAGATTTTATTTTATTTTGATGTTCAATCAAATTAATATTATTGAGGTCTGCTATTCTGTGTTTTTATATTTATGCGTCGTGATGAAAATTATCGTTCATAGCTCGTACCGAAAGTTATTAACCGGCACTTGCTCTATTATTCCCGTACGAGGCGAAGCCGAGGTCTCACAATTGACCTCACAGTTCTCACATACTCGGCTTCGCCTCACACAAAAACTTGAGCGCGCGACGGGAAATGCCACTTTCGGTCCTAGTAATGAAATATACTATTGAGTGGTTTATTTCGACCATACAGAGCTTCTGAAAAGTAAATTTCACCCTCTCCGATCTTAATTTCTTACTATTTGAGATATTTAAAATCGGTTTGTAGCTACCTTCTTAGATATGAGGGGCTACAATAATAAGGGTGGTAAATGTTTAAAATCGTTCCCTTATTTTAGTGGGGAAGGGGTTAGCTCAATTTTTTTAAATGGCAGGTTTAGTCAAGTTTTTGTAACATTACAGGTCTTGATACAACTTAACAATTGACATTAAGGAAATAAAAATCGGCCTACTGATTTCCCCACTAATCAATCTAAGAGCAAAATGAGTAGCCCCTTATATTGAAAAGGTTGTCGCAAACTGATTTAAGATATATCAAATGGTTAAAAAGTCAAGGGGTGTGCAAGCTACTTTACGGGAGCCCTGTATAGCATTAAGAATTTGAATATATAGTTATTTTAAAAGGAGTTATTTTTATTACTCCTCCCTTTCAAAGTAACTATATATTCAAAATCTATTGTATATTTAAGATTGTACACATTTTAATGTATACTTTTTTAAATGACTGTCACAATCATTATTATCAACACTGTAAATTTTGTTGAAGACGTTTTTAGGATTTTTTACTAAGAATAGTAGTTTTAATATTTCCTGTTTTAGGATGTCGATGTATTCAACCTCAATTTTGTCTAATATTTGTGTTGAACAGAACAATTAAATTTTAGTTAAAGTTAAGGCATTTACCATTGCAGGGTACTTATATTTAGTGCTGATATTGCAATAAAAAATACTTCTCTAACGTTAAGAAACCTTACGATACTACTAAAATACTAACACTAAAATCCATAATATCGCAAACTCAATAAAGAGCTTGCAGCATTGGCTTGCAGGTTTAAGTGAGTCGTTGGCTCAGTCGGTAGCGTCGCAGACTTCGGGCCCAAAGCAGCGATTTCGTGGGTTCAGATCCTGGTCACTGCCACTAAAATTTATCAGTACAGTTCACCTTTGTACTGTACCGGCTCACTCCTTGCTTTGCTGTAAACGTTCCACTCACGGGCGCTTAGTTTATGTGGGCGGGCAAATGCAAGGTTAAAAGAGGCCGCCAACCTCTTAAAAAAAATATCTATACTATGTTCATAAAAAACAAACAATTGCAATATTATTTGTCAAAGTTTTGTTAGTTTAAGCCAAACTTAAATTAATACCGAATTATAAATTATGTATACTGTCAAATGTACCTTGTCTCTGACCACTTTGTATTACAGGGCTGGTCGAAACTCATTTACACGTGGAATGGTATCAATAGCACATAAACGTAAGGTGTTTGCAGGGAACAATACAGGGTAGTTTACACCGAACACAGGCCGACCACCTGGTAATGTTAAGGTTCTTTTCGATTTATAAGCCCAACATGACTTAAGATGGAATTTATATTTACAGTTCCTAGATGCTTAAACCAATTGTCAAGAATCCTTTAATAGTAGTTTACCTACGACTTTTTTATGTAGCCGTTCTTAGTTCAGTTCTAATAATTGAAAAGTTTCTCATAACAGCATTGTTTACTTTCGTAACAGCACGGTTTTACTCATAACAACACGGGTAATGGACCAATGAGGTACAAAGAATGAGAGAAGAAGTATAGTAATGAATCGAACTTCAACTAATCAGCTGTTCAGGCCAATTTAATGTTGAGTGGTGCAATTAGTGTTTGCTACAATGTTTCGTTGAATAAAGTGGCAATGAGAGGTTATAAACTAAAACATAACCTCTCTTAGAAGTTGTGAGTAAGGATTTTTAGTAATTATACCACTTTCGAAGGTAAAGCAGTGTACGCAAATCGCGTAAACAGCGTTAACAACACTCGTAGAAGTTTTTAAGGCACTCGTCAAGGCTCGTACCTTGGATTTTCTACTCGTGTCGTTACTAGTCCTGAAAATAGGTGTTTACCGGACGAGTGTGGTCGTTCTCGTTCGAGACGAAGTCGAGTACGGGATTACCATACAAGTCCGGTAAACACAATTTTGGACGAGTGACGTACGATATTTTACGCCATACTACTAAATCTGTACAAATCCACAAATCCAATATATTACCACCGACTACTAAAGGACTAACAATCACTAGTCATAACCTCTAAGAGAGGTTATGTTTATGTTTAGTAACACTCATTGCCAAAAGCAGTATAATCAGCTGTTTAGTGTCCGGTAAAACTCATTACAGTACAGTAGTACGCAATGGAACCCCATTTGATTAGGCTGGCGGTAAACAGCTGTTTTCTGGACTAAATCCTTGCGTGGGAAGTTCGTCAAAATAGTGTAGTGTGGCGTAATAATAGTTTACATGAGAGTAGTTTGCCCTGAACAGCTGATTAATTGAAGTTCGAATCATTACTATTTTACCTCTTCTTTCTCAATCCTTGCACCTCATTGGTCCGTTACCCGTGTTGTTATGTTAGTAAAACTCTGATGTTATGAAAGTAAACAATGTTGTTTTGAGAAACTTTTCAATTCTTAGATCTGAAATGAAACGGCTACTTTGAAAAACGGTCGTGGGTAAAAAAACAGTTACACACACTTACCAAGCATAACAGGCAAATCTAATGAGACAGAACCTTTACCAATTATGACACTAAAGGAAAATAAAGAACGTAAAGAACAAAGAGTTATTTATGATTTTTAACTTCCGGTACCAGCAAATTAAACTAAATCAGTAATATAAAATATCGTACATATAACTTGTAAATAAATTTGAAAAGTACGTTGTATAACTATATGCTCAAAAGGTAGAAACTATTTGAGTAATGAAGGCTTAATTTATTTAGACCCTGTTTTTTCTACATTCAATATGTTTTATTTCGAAACATTGACTCTTTATAAAGCCTTTCTTGAGTCAGGTTTTAACATAGAAGTCGTAACGGATGGATATCACTCCGCTCCAAAAGAGATTACATTTCATATCCATGAAAGCTGAGTGATAAATGCCTTCCCTAAACACCTCACTGCGCTTCACATTAAATTTATTGTCGTCCTTGGAATTCGATTACAGATTTTGCAGCTTCTACCTGTTACGAAGATTGTAAAAACAGTTAGTTTTTTTTTAGCTAAACGTTGTTTTAGATTTTAATTTGTAAACCAACTACAAATAACCATAGTATATTATGTGAGGAAAGAGAACTTGGTTTGTATGTGCTTCTTTCCCGTCATAGAATGTAGACTTTAGCCGGAACTGGCGGGTCACGATATTTACATACGCCATAGACAAAAATAATTAAATATAGACTGTCAGCCGTGCTGCGGTTACCATGGTTACCATAGGTTCTGGCGCACACCGCTGGGAGCTGAGTGTAGTAACGTAGCGCGTACGCCTTAACTACATGGCGCTCCCGGCGGTGTGTGCCAGACTTTATGATAACCGCAGCACGGATGACGGTCTATATTTAATTATTTTTGTCTATGATACTACACAGCTAAATCATTGGTTATTGGTGGTATTCAAACCCGAGACTTTGGAGACCGAAACCCC
>NW_026542596.1:102122110-102184511 GCF_028750875.1 Macrosteles quadrilineatus | reverse complement strand
ATATTTGAACAGCTTTAAAACTATTTAAAACAATATTGTTCTCAACTGTTGAAAACTGAAACAGAATATCATTTTTGAAAACTCGTATATGGTTTGTCATGAAATAGCTTTTTGTGTAACTAGTGTGCAAAGTATGTAGTTCTAGTTCGTGTTTGTATTAGTAGGCCTACTCGTAATCGTATTCACGTGTCATAATTATTGTATTGCTACTAAAATTTGTATCATTTAAGTATTATATATTTATTATAATTTATGTAAATAATATAATAATTCATTATATATAAATGTATTTAAATTATAACTAATGTAAATAGTAAATGCTATATGGCACTCAAAATTACGCATGCAAAATCTACAGTAAAAAATAGTCTTTATTTTCTACTCATATACGCTGAAAATGTTGAATAAAATACGATGCCAATGTTCGTATATTACTAGTATTGAAAAAACTAAAACTTCCTAATTTCGAAGTAAATTTAATATCTCAATGAAAAATGCGGAATTTTTTTAAGTACTTTTGTTTGTACTAGAAAAGAAATAACATCAGATTGTTTTAATCAAACATTTGTGCTAGGCCATCATACTACTTATCTCTTTCCGCGTTATTTTCATGCCAAAGCAAATTTATAGGCTTCAACATACATTTAACCTGGGGCATTTAAATGTTTAAATGTCTTCATCGTCAGTGTTGTGTCAAATATGTTACTTACCTTGCAGATGCTAATTTAGTTTGAGCCACTGAACACAGCCAGATAATCCTATCAAGTAACGGATGACGACCTAACTTGTTTGTTCACTTACGTTTTATTACTGATTCAGAAATATTTCAAGTTAACTCGCTTTTTTCTCAGAGATATTTTTTAGTTGTTCAAGTCTTTACAAAACTTCTTGAGACTGAATAAATAAATATAATCATAAATATCATGATTCCTAAGTACTTATATTATTGAGTACTAACACAGAGCCAATCCTAACGTGATTTATGAAGTGTCCTATCAATTACTTTATTCAATTAACTATTTATTAAAACTTGATTCATTAATGGATTTTCTTTCGCGCTATCTACTGTACACTCATTTGGCACTGATCCGACGCGGGTCCGTCAATTAATTTAAGATTTCTTCCCGCCAATACTTTGGGATTGTTCTGACGCCTATGACGTGAAATATGTGTTTGACATAAAAAATAGTGTTTTTGTTATTTAAATAATCGTAGGACCTATTTATATTTTAAGTACTCTTAGGAACAATTCTGAAAGTAATTTACTAAAAACTCTACAGCAAAGTTATTACACAAATTTACTTGCACACACGTTTTTCATTTAAAAATTCTCTAATAGGCATGTATATAGTTCAAACACACAGTTGATTTAATTAGTACCTCACACCCTAACAGCAGTTGAAGGTCCAGTAGAGATGTCACCGTGGTCCAGCGACCTGAGAAGGTGAGATAATCGTATCACATAACGGTTCAGAGAACCCACTGGGTTTTAACGTCTCATTTTAAATTTCAAGCCCAATTCATTTACTTTGTAGCTGTTTATGTCTTTTTATGGTAGGTATTCCAAATTTTAAATTGGTGGAATGGGTGCTTTTTCACATAAATCAAATTTTGGAATACCTGCAATTTTTGCTAGGGATGATCTAGGTCTACTTCGGGTTTGCGTTATTGTAATTTTTGTCAACCCCTTCAAAATGAGGGGTCACTGAATTGGGGTTGCTAATTGAAAAATATAAGTTACCCCCTACCCCCTACCCTGTTAGGGATGGTAAACATATTTTTATGTAAAAGATTGCGGAACCTTTGTTAACAATCAATGCAACAAATAGAATATTTTTCTATTTTGGTTCAAAAAAGACAAATTCGTATCCATATTTAATTTACACACTGTATTTCAATCACAGCATAAAACTTGACAAATGTTTCTACCTAAAAGTTTTTTAGGGAGAGCTCCGGTGACAAAACACTGAGGTCAGTTTTGACTAAGGGTTGCTGTATTGACCTTACTGCCCGTGGACATTTCAATTACTCTAGCTCTACAATAGCTTCTCTTTCCACCGACTAACCACTGTTTGAAAACCGCAATAGAATTGTTAGTAAAGAAAAATCTGTATTATTTTGGAAAAAAGAGCTAGGTTTTTTTCTATAGTATACTTAGGTTGTAATAAATAGTTCACTTCGTAACGAAAGTAACTATTTTCGATAACAGCTGACATCAATGAAAGCAGTCATTTCCCAAGCTCTAATGTAGAGCGAGGGAAAATCGATCAGCTGATTTTCCCTCGCTCTAAATTTACTTTCCCTCGCTCTCAATTAGTTCCCGATTTATTCACTATGCGCGCTAGCGCGCATAGTGTTTTGTTACGGTTTAATTTAATGATTTGAATCAGCTGTATGTATTTTTAAAACTTGATTTATTTTTTATTTTCATGTTTAAACCAAATTTATTGAGAAATATACGTAAGTTTCCTTTTAGAAGATTTTATTTTATTTTGATGTTCAATCAAATTAATATTATTGAGGTCTGCTATTCTGTGTTTTTATATTTATGCGTCGTGATGAAAATTATCGTTCATAGCTCGTACCGAAAGTTATTAACCGGCACTTGCTCTATTATTCCCGTACGAGGCGAAGCCGAGGTCTCACAATTGACCTCACAGTTCTCACATACTCGGCTTCGCCTCACACAAAAACTTGAGCGCGCGACGGGAAATGCCACTTTCGGTCCTAGTAATGAAATATACTATTGAGTGGTTTATTTCGACCATACAGAGCTTCTGAAAAGTAAATTTCACCCTCTCCGATCTTAATTTCTTACTATTTGAGATATTTAAAATCGGTTTGTAGCTACCTTCTTAGATATGAGGGGCTACAATAATAAGGGTGGTAAATGTTTAAAATCGTTCCCTTATTTTAGTGGGGAAGGGGTTAGCTCAATTTTTTTAAATGGCAGGTTTAGTCAAGTTTTTGTAACATTACAGGTCTTGATACAACTTAACAATTGACATTAAGGAAATAAAAATCGGCCTACTGATTTCCCCACTAATCAATCTAAGAGCAAAATGAGTAGCCCCTTATATTGAAAAGGTTGTCGCAAACTGATTTAAGATATATCAAATGGTTAAAAAGTCAAGGGGTGTGCAAGCTACTTTACGGGAGCCCTGTATAGCATTAAGAATTTGAATATATAGTTATTTTAAAAGGAGTTATTTTTATTACTCCTCCCTTTCAAAGTAACTATATATTCAAAATCTATTGTATATTTAAGATTGTACACATTTTAATGTATACTTTTTTAAATGACTGTCACAATCATTATTATCAACACTGTAAATTTTGTTGAAGACGTTTTTAGGATTTTTTACTAAGAATAGTAGTTTTAATATTTCCTGTTTTAGGATGTCGATGTATTCAACCTCAATTTTGTCTAATATTTGTGTTGAACAGAACAATTAAATTTTAGTTAAAGTTAAGGCATTTACCATTGCAGGGTACTTATATTTAGTGCTGATATTGCAATAAAAAATACTTCTCTAACGTTAAGAAACCTTACGATACTACTAAAATACTAACACTAAAATCCATAATATCGCAAACTCAATAAAGAGCTTGCAGCATTGGCTTGCAGGTTTAAGTGAGTCGTTGGCTCAGTCGGTAGCGTCGCAGACTTCGGGCCCAAAGCAGCGATTTCGTGGGTTCAGATCCTGGTCACTGCCACTAAAATTTATCAGTACAGTTCACCTTTGTACTGTACCGGCTCACTCCTTGCTTTGCTGTAAACGTTCCACTCACGGGCGCTTAGTTTATGTGGGCGGGCAAATGCAAGGTTAAAAGAGGCCGCCAACCTCTTAAAAAAAATATCTATACTATGTTCATAAAAAACAAACAATTGCAATATTATTTGTCAAAGTTTTGTTAGTTTAAGCCAAACTTAAATTAATACCGAATTATAAATTATGTATACTGTCAAATGTACCTTGTCTCTGACCACTTTGTATTACAGGGCTGGTCGAAACTCATTTACACGTGGAATGGTATCAATAGCACATAAACGTAAGGTGTTTGCAGGGAACAATACAGGGTAGTTTACACCGAACACAGGCCGACCACCTGGTAATGTTAAGGTTCTTTTCGATTTATAAGCCCAACATGACTTAAGATGGAATTTATATTTACAGTTCCTAGATGCTTAAACCAATTGTCAAGAATCCTTTAATAGTAGTTTACCTACGACTTTTTTATGTAGCCGTTCTTAGTTCAGTTCTAATAATTGAAAAGTTTCTCATAACAGCATTGTTTACTTTCGTAACAGCACGGTTTTACTCATAACAACACGGGTAATGGACCAATGAGGTACAAAGAATGAGAGAAGAAGTATAGTAATGAATCGAACTTCAACTAATCAGCTGTTCAGGCCAATTTAATGTTGAGTGGTGCAATTAGTGTTTGCTACAATGTTTCGTTGAATAAAGTGGCAATGAGAGGTTATAAACTAAAACATAACCTCTCTTAGAAGTTGTGAGTAAGGATTTTTAGTAATTATACCACTTTCGAAGGTAAAGCAGTGTACGCAAATCGCGTAAACAGCGTTAACAACACTCGTAGAAGTTTTTAAGGCACTCGTCAAGGCTCGTACCTTGGATTTTCTACTCGTGTCGTTACTAGTCCTGAAAATAGGTGTTTACCGGACGAGTGTGGTCGTTCTCGTTCGAGACGAAGTCGAGTACGGGATTACCATACAAGTCCGGTAAACACAATTTTGGACGAGTGACGTACGATATTTTACGCCATACTACTAAATCTGTACAAATCCACAAATCCAATATATTACCACCGACTACTAAAGGACTAACAATCACTAGTCATAACCTCTAAGAGAGGTTATGTTTATGTTTAGTAACACTCATTGCCAAAAGCAGTATAATCAGCTGTTTAGTGTCCGGTAAAACTCATTACAGTACAGTAGTACGCAATGGAACCCCATTTGATTAGGCTGGCGGTAAACAGCTGTTTTCTGGACTAAATCCTTGCGTGGGAAGTTCGTCAAAATAGTGTAGTGTGGCGTAATAATAGTTTACATGAGAGTAGTTTGCCCTGAACAGCTGATTAATTGAAGTTCGAATCATTACTATTTTACCTCTTCTTTCTCAATCCTTGCACCTCATTGGTCCGTTACCCGTGTTGTTATGTTAGTAAAACTCTGATGTTATGAAAGTAAACAATGTTGTTTTGAGAAACTTTTCAATTCTTAGATCTGAAATGAAACGGCTACTTTGAAAAACGGTCGTGGGTAAAAAAACAGTTACACACACTTACCAAGCATAACAGGCAAATCTAATGAGACAGAACCTTTACCAATTATGACACTAAAGGAAAATAAAGAACGTAAAGAACAAAGAGTTATTTATGATTTTTAACTTCCGGTACCAGCAAATTAAACTAAATCAGTAATATAAAATATCGTACATATAACTTGTAAATAAATTTGAAAAGTACGTTGTATAACTATATGCTCAAAAGGTAGAAACTATTTGAGTAATGAAGGCTTAATTTATTTAGACCCTGTTTTTTCTACATTCAATATGTTTTATTTCGAAACATTGACTCTTTATAAAGCCTTTCTTGAGTCAGGTTTTAACATAGAAGTCGTAACGGATGGATATCACTCCGCTCCAAAAGAGATTACATTTCATATCCATGAAAGCTGAGTGATAAATGCCTTCCCTAAACACCTCACTGCGCTTCACATTAAATTTATTGTCGTCCTTGGAATTCGATTACAGATTTTGCAGCTTCTACCTGTTACGAAGATTGTAAAAACAGTTAGTTTTTTTTTAGCTAAACGTTGTTTTAGATTTTAATTTGTAAACCAACTACAAATAACCATAGTATATTATGTGAGGAAAGAGAACTTGGTTTGTATGTGCTTCTTTCCCGTCATAGAATGTAGACTTTAGCCGGAACTGGCGGGTCACGATATTTACATACGCCATAGACAAAAATAATTAAATATAGACTGTCAGCCGTGCTGCGGTTACCATGGTTACCATAGGTTCTGGCGCACACCGCTGGGAGCTGAGTGTAGTAACGTAGCGCGTACGCCTTAACTACATGGCGCTCCCGGCGGTGTGTGCCAGACTTTATGATAACCGCAGCACGGATGACGGTCTATATTTAATTATTTTTGTCTATGATACTACACAGCTAAATCATTGGTTATTGGTGGTATTCAAACCCGAGACTTTGGAGACCGAAACCCCGCAACGATATACCAGCGTACTCCTTTGAGAATAGATATTTAATACCGATATAATCCTCTATAACCGCTACAACTGGGGTACTATAACAAAACTAAAACTATTGGTATCTAACAGGACTCGAACCCGGACCCCCAGGAAAGAAAACTTGCAATCTAGCCTTGCCCTTTTAACTTTAATCTTGCACTATCTAGCGTGTACAATCACAATGTGTTCATCAACAATTAAATTCGAATATACAGAGTGGTCATAAATTATTGGACACATTTTGAGATTCAATAAATGAATAACCAAGCAAATTGGGAAAATGGGATTTGTTTCATTAAATAGCAAATTTAGATCAGTTTTATACAGTGACTGCAAAGAAATAATTATGAAAGTTTCAGTAGTTATAAAAAGTCTGCAAAATCACCTAAATTATGAGTGTAAGTTACGGTTTCTTCACAATGACTTGTGTTGTGGCATAGTCAGCTGGCCAACAATGGACCTTTCTATACCAGCTGTGTACGACATTTGACAAATCAAACGTTAAACTGACTTCAAGAAAACAAATTAAACAACCTCAGTATGAAAATGACTAGTGTGCAAGAAAAAGCCAAGTGTGTTAATTAGTTTCATGAAAGCAGATATGTAATAACTGTAAGAAGGCGTATAGGGTATGGCCGTTATCCCCCAAGTAATATCTCTATAAAATGGTAGTACAGGCTGTTTCAACGAACGGGAAGTGTCCAACATATAGTCTAAAAGGTCCTTACTTTAGAAGAAAGCGTAACTTAAAATAACAGTTTAAGTGGTTTTTACAATTTCTTTAGACTTATTTTTATGAATAATAACGTTTTTAGAATATTTTTTTGCAGTTAATGAATAAAACTGATTTTAATTTGCTATTTAAAATTATATATACTATTTATTTATTTAACAAATACCATGTTTCTAAGTTGTTTGGTTATTCATTTATTTAATCTCAAAATGTGTCCAGTGGTTTATGACCACTCTGTATATTTTTAGAATTTCGGTACTTGAAGAACAAAATTATGCTATACTGTTCTTGATCTTATCTTACTTAATATTAAAAATCTGAAAGTTTGTGAGTTTGTGTGTGTGTGTTTGTGTGTTGCTCAATCACGCATAAACTACTGGATGGATTGGGCTCAAATTTGGCATGATGATAGCTCACATTCCTGATTAACATTTAGGCATATTCATATCTCAAAAATCCTTTCGGGCTCCGCCCCAGTGGCTCTGTAGTTCCCCATGTTAACCTTACAAGTACTTATATTTAAATGGAATTAAAGAATCTTAACAGCTGGTTCATCTAAACAATATGATTCTGTGATGTTCAATAGCATTAAAAAGTTAATAGGTTTACCAACAGGGTGCAGCACTATTATTCTTTTTAGTTTATGAAAACAGCTAATTTTCAACCAAAAGGTGAGTGAGCGTAGCGAACGAACTTTAATCTGGAGGCGAGTTAGCGTAGCGAACGAGCTAAACCTGAAGGCAAGTGAGCACCTAATGGTGAGTAAGCGTAGCAAACAAACTACAACCAGGACGTGATTGAGCGATGCGAACGAGCTCATCTTCAAAATGATAACCCCGTACGAAGGACGGATACTCTGCCAGTACTTAAATAGTTTGGTGTTTCTCGAGTTTTACTGACTCCCTAATTTACTGTAATGAAGTCCTAAAATGTAGCAATAATTTATAAAACCTTATTACATTTTACAATTTATTATAGAAACATATTTTTATAGCTTGAAACAATATGTTGGAATTGTTCATATACCATAAAATATCAATCATACAGATTTACATGTCTAAAAAGCCTGAAAACAAAGAGATGAGAGGGGTGAATTGAGACACTATAAACAAATTAGAGTTCCCTGAGCCGTAGTGATATCAGATTATCTCCCATTGGCAGGTCGCTACACAAATGTCTACCGGACCTTCACATTCACACGCTTAGCTCCATCTAACCCTCAGATTGTTATATCAACTCACCTTCTACATGACAATTCACAAGTCTTATAACGTGCATTTGTTGAAATGACACTATAAACAAATTAGAGTTCCCTGAGCCGTAGTGATATCAGATTATCTCCCATTGGCAGGTCGCTACACAAATGTCTACCGGACCCTCACATTCACACGCTTAGCTCCATCTAACCCTCAGATTGTTATATCAACTCACCTTCTACATGACAATTCACAAGTCTTATAACGTGCATTTGTTGAAATGACACTATAAACAAATTAGAGTTCCCTGAGCCGTAGTGATATCAGATTATCTCCCATTGGCAGGTCGCTACACAAATGTCTACCGGACCCTCACATTCACACGCTTAGCTCCATCTAACCCTCAGATTGTTATATCAACTCACCTTCTACATGACAATTCACAAGTCTTATAACGTGCATTTGTTGAAATGACACTATAAACAAATTAGAGTTCCCTGAGCCGTAGTGATATCAGATTATCTCCCATTGGCAGGTCGCTACACAAATGTCTACCGGACCCTCACATTCACACGCTTAGCTCCATCTAACCCTCAGATTGTTATATCAACTCACCTTCTACATGACAATTCACAAGTCTTATAACGTGCATTTGTTGAAATGACACTATAAACAAATTAGAGTTCCCTGAGCCGTAGTGATATCAGATTATCTCCCATTGGCAGGTCGCTACACAAATGTCTACCGGACCCTCACATTCACACGCTTAGCTCCATCTAACCCTCAGATTGTCGTTACATCCACTCACCTTCTACATGGCAATTTACAAGTATTATAACGTGCATTTGTTGAAATAACACTATAAACAAATTAGAGTTCCCTGAGCCGTAGTGATATCAGATTATCTCCCATTGGCAGGTCGCTACACAAATGTCTACCGGACCCTCACATTCACACGCTTAGCTCCATCTGACCCTCTCATATTGTCGTTACATCCACTCACCTTCTACATGGTAATTTACAAGTATTATAACGTGCATTTGTTGAAATAACACTATAAACAAATTAGAGTTCCCTGAGCCGTAGTGATATCAGATTATCTCCCATTGGCAGGTCGCTACACAAATGTCTACCGGACCCTCACATTCACACGCTTAGCTCCATCTAACCCTCAGATTGTCGTTACATCCACTCACCTTCTACATGGCAATTTACAAGTATTATAACGTGCATTTGTTGAAATAACACTATAAACAAATTAGAGTTCCCTGAGCCGTAGTGATATCAGATTATCTCCCATTGGCAGGTCGCTACACAAATGTCTACCGGACCCTCACATTCACACGCTTAGCTCCATCTGACCCTCTCATATTGTCGTTACATCCACTCACCTTCTACATGGTAATTTACAAGTATTATAACGTGCATTTGTTGAAATAACACTATAAACAAATTAGAGTTCCCTGAGCCGTAGTGATATCAGATTATCTCCCATTGGCAGGTCGCTACACAAATGTCTACCGGACCCTCACATTCACACGCTTAGCTCCATCTGACCCTCAGATTGTCGTTACATCCACTCACCTTCTACATGGTAATTTACAAGTATTATAACGTGCATTTGTTGAAATAACACTATAAACAAATTAGAGTTCCCTGAGCCGTAGTGATATCAGATTATCTCCCATTGGCAGGTCGCTACACAAATGTCTACCGGACCTTCACATTCACACGCTTAGCTCCATCTAACCCTCTCATATTGTCGTTACATCCACTCACCTTCTACATGGTAATTTACAAGTATTATAACGTGCATTTGTTGAAATAACACTATAAACAAATTAGAGTTCCCTGAGCCGTAGTGATATCAGATTATCTCCCATTGGCAGGTCGCTACACAAATGTCTACCGGACCCTCACATTCACACGCTTAGCTCCATCTAACCCTCTCATATTGTCGTTACATCCACTCACCTTCTACATGGTAATTTACAAGTATTATAACGTGCATTTGTTGAAATAACACTATAAACAAATTAGAGTTCCCTGAGCCGTAGTGATATCAGATTATCTCCCATTGTCAGGTCGCTACACAAATGTCTACCGGACCCTCACATTCACACGCTTAGCTCCATCTAACCCTCTCATATTGTCGTTACATCCACTTACCTTCTACATGGCAATTCGCAAGTCTTATAACGTGCATTTGTTGAAATGACACTATAAACAAATTAGAGTTCCCTGAGCCGTAGTGATATCAGATTATCTCCCATTGGCAGGTCGCTACACAAATGTCTACCGGACCCTCACATTCACACGCTTAGCTCCATCTGACCCTCAGATTGTCGTTACATCCACTCACCTTCTACATGGTAATTTACAAGTATTATAACGTGCATTTGTTGAAATGACACTATAATGTAAACTATCCTGATATAAAATCCTGTGGCTATTCATGAGAGAGAGCATTTTAAAAACTTTCCACAATGTTATTCATTAAAAGGAATAAGAAAATAGGCAAAATACGCATCCGACTTAAATCTAATAAGCAAGCTCATCAAATAATACTTAAATCTAAAACACCATCTGGTCTAAATTTGAGATAGTATACAACAAATATTTTCTTTCTTTTATCAAATTTGTTTTACGTCTTTATAAATTATATGTATTTTGGATATTTTTGCTGAACCATCTGATACAGAGTGGTAAACATTTTAATTTGTTTGTTTGTTCCTAAAGAAGGCTAATGCCGAAATATAGCATTTTTTTGAGTGATTAGTTTATTTTGTATAATGATTTAGCGTTTGGTAATACTATGAAGAAACAATGTATGGTAATTAGGTGAGGGTATCTCCTATAAAGTGACAAGCATCTTCATCTGTATATAAGACCGAACTTTCCAAAATGTAATGAAAGTAAAATATTCAAATATTTATATGTTGTTTTCCGATATTCATCAGCATGCAGTTTGTTAAGGTATTGGGGCACTGGACAGAATACAGCTGATGGTTAGTGTTGTGAGTTGAAGCTTTTCAGCCGATGTCCTATACCTATAACTTGGGTACGCCTAGCAGAGGTTTACAGCCTTACTTTACAACTGCAATAACAACCGTGGGGCCAACTTACGTGCCAAATATCCTGCCCAATGCCTCTGTATTGTAAATCATAAATATTTAAATATCAATTTCAGGATAAATTTAATAAGAACATGAATTATCAATCATACATGTAGTGTTATTGTCTCATAATGGCAATAATAGGTATCATAAGAAAGAACTCAATAACGTTTTAATTAGGATTTATATAGTGCAGAATTTTTTGAAGGTTATCCATATTTACTTCTTGTTAAAAGACTTATAGTATTTAGCGTGGTGACAGGTTTTATGAGTTGCAAAATTGTTTTTTTTTTATAAATCAAAGATAATTGTCCCTCTCAAACCTAGGCTAAATTTAATGTTTCCAGAAAACAAACTACTGCATTTCATTACTCATATAAAATATTAATTGCAAATATATTAAGCTAACCGTAAATAAATCATTGTAATTCGTTGATCTGGAGAAAACTAACTATATTTTTTACTGTATTATATTTTCGCACCTCATAAACCCCTTTTCCACCTTTTTTCGATCGCATTATTTATCATGTATGTAGGCTACCCATAGTTAATTATCAACTGCAAACAACTTTGGTTCAATATTTGTTTTTTAAACAACTTTGTTGTTTTTTTTTATGTTTAATGGATAATACACACTATGGTTGCCGTTGACTACACAAATGCATCTAATGCTGCTTTTTACATTATTAATTCACTATGAATAAAAAAAATCTTCAAAAGAACACTTAAATAAAGCCTAATAAGCTATAAAAATAATCAAATTTCTCAAACATTTAAAGTCAAAGTGAACAAACCACAAACAATTTTTACAATTCGTTTGCATTACACAAGACATCCATGGAAATGTTTATGGATCCAATGCACCATTCTCAAGAGCCAAAAGTTTGCAGCTGTTTTCATCATGGGTAATTTATTGTCAAAAGTTCAAGCATTATTATTCCATTTACTGGAAGAAGTTCACAAATACATCGATCCATAAATCCAACTTATGAAACGTGAATTTGATGAGCTCCCTTAAATATTGTATCCTTTTTATCGTATGTTTTTATTTGGTAGAAAAAGTGTTCGTAGCTTGATAGTACATTGCTGTTTTGTTGTTTACTAGATTTAGCCGATTACATTATCAAAGTGAGCTCATCAGAACATCATTACACTACTTATTCCATTTTCAATTAGCATGAATTTGACCCCAGGACAAAAGTTCCGCAAGTTGGACCAATCCCGTCACATTTTCCCGAAATACAAAATTCGGAACAATACACAAAGAATTCTAATTCATCCACATCTACTTCCACTTCATACTTTCTTTATCATGCTATTATTAAATGTCTTATGATTTAAAAGTTCAATTAGCTTTCCGCTTACGATTTTTTGAATTTATTAATTAAATCAACGTTAGAGCTATGGTGACCATCGGACCATCCTTTATTCTATTGATGAGGCTCGGTTACTCGGATATTGAGAAAGGAACTATTCCAACTTTGTCTTAAGTTTTGCCCCATCAGTTAAGCGAGTCCCCGCACAGGCTTATCTGTCAGACTTGGTTGCTCAACTTGGCGTGACAAAATTACGCTACTCTCTCGACTAAACTTGGTACGTAAGGTGAATAGCGGTTGTTATCCTTACAACCGATAAATACATTACTCAATAATTATTTTTGACGCAATAAATACGATACAACGATGTCCGTTGTTATATTATGTTAAATTACTATTATTATTGAAAATAATATAGTTAAAATAACTTGTTTTCATATATATTGTTTTTTAAAAATTCATCTGAAGTATCCATATGAGCCAAACTGAAAATAAACGTGTAAAGAGGACCTTTATGACAAGAAAAAAATACCAGTATAGTTCAAAATTATTGCATAGTTTCTTGTAGAAGACTATAATAAAGGACAGTTTTTCCTCTCATCCTGGAAGGCCTTTTTTTAAATAGTTGTGGTAGGCTTCAAACGAAAGTTAAAACAAATACACACATTTTCACATACCAATTTGTCAATAGTTATTGTAGGGTCTTGAGCTTGGACCAACTAGAAAAAAAGTCCAACGCTGTAACTACTAGACAACGTTTGTGAAGTGTGGTTAATGATATGATAACCAATATTTTTATTGTTTTCTCCTTGCAGGTATTATGCCAATCTGCTCTTTAAAAAAATGTTTTGTATTTTAAACGTTTACTAACATGAACGTTTATTTTCAGGTAAGAAGAATTTCTCTGTTCTGTGTCAACGTGGAAGGTAATGTTTTCGTTTTGGTGTTGTAACTTTATAATCCACAATTCAATTGCATATTTGATTTGTGTGTGTTTCTTAGCCTATTCAGTTACTAGGCCTACTGCAAAGTATTCAGTCAGTTGTATATGTTTACATTAAATATTTGAAAGGTATTTGTGGCATTTTACTATTAAACACGGCTACAGTTAACATTTTGGAACTGCCGAATCAAGATTAAAGGCTAAATTCTGTCAAACTAGTAAACAACGAGAGTAAATTGAAATAAAACTGTTATATGCACATGAGTAATCATCACCACATTGGCTTAAACAATTCCTCAGCATATAAGTTGTCCAAATAAACTTAATAAAAAATTTGCAACAGCTAATTTGTACCAAGCAGAAACAAAAAGCTGCAATATATGGAATGGATAGATTTTTTACAGTTATGTTTATGTAGCCAGTTAATACTAATAGTAAATATAAGTCTATCTCCATACAGCAGATCTAGGGAACATAATTGTTCTATTTAGCGTTTCTCAAGCTGCTTGCCATTCTTTTCAAGGAACCAAAGTTGTATCTTTTGCATCTTAATCCCGTTGCAAGGGGACAGGGCTACGAATATAGTGGCTGGTACTGTATAGAAATACAGGGTTTTCATGTAATAATGGTGGGGTTTAGTTATGAAATAAAACGAAAACAAGGATGGATTTAAAAAACTATTAATTTTGTTGAATTCCTCCCATAAAAAATATCTTTTTATGTAACTAATAAGAATAAGTTTCAACATGACAACCATTTCTTGCTCTACAGACGTCCAGACGATGATCCATTTCAGCCCACACGTGCATTTCTCTTGTTACAATGGAGACTGCATCTCTGGTTCTTTCTAGTAGATGGGCTGGATTTCGATTTTTTTTAGAATAAACATTGTTTTTGACATCCTAAATGGCCGTTATACTACAGTTACCGACTTTAGTCTACTTAGTTACACACTTAGCCTTTTATTGACGGAAAATATGTTTATAAGAAAATACAACTGGAAGTTGGTTTAAAAGAATAAGTAGGTTGTCGATTAGCAAAATTATCAACACAGCTGTTTAGTTTAATGTAAACAAAACTGCGCTACCGGATCCAGGGCTATCAATATAAAATATTAAATTTGTATTATTTAACTTATTTATTTATACACAATTTACAATAGCTACTGGTACAAGCCCAAAACAGCTATAATAAAAGATTATATACAATATTAATACATAAAGTGAAGAAAAAATACAAAAAGTGCAAATAAATAGACAATTATAATAGTTTTACAGTCAGTTCCATCAGATAGTTCTTTTCAGATAGTTCAATCTGATATAAACCCCACCGTTATTTCATGAAAACCCTGTATTTTGCTGGAAATAATTGTCGTTTACGGTTGGTTTGTCAAGTGTTGTTCACTACAATCGTTATACTTGTAGGTAACGAACGTTCAACAGCCCGTTCCATACATCATCACACCACCGGTCTGGAAACATCAGTGACAGATTGATTTATTTATTTTTATATATTTTTTTTATTTAGTGCTCTACTAAAATTATTTTTTAAAGTATATAAAAAATTGCATAAGAAAACAAAAAAATAAAATAATTTATGAAAATATTAAATGACTAACAATTGTGACAGTTACAAAAATAATAACAATTTTACAATTTTAAAATTTAAAATACAAGTTATAGAATGTTTTATTTGCTGTTTAGTTAATAATTAATTGGAGTAAAACCTCATAATGAATCATAATGTTTGTTTTCCAAATCAAAAAGGGTACAAAAGATTAACAAATGTTACTTTTTCTCGCAAATATTTCATATAAATATTTAAAACCAAATATATGAGATTCCTCTCTAAACTAGATTCATATTTTTAAACTAAAATCAGCATTCATACATGTCTATGTATTTTACTGAATATCTCATCGATCATTGAGTTGTAATTTGATCTCATGTTAGCTTGTCAATAATGTAGTTGAATAAATGATTCAAGCTTTAACTAAATTTCATAATAATTATAAAATTTCACTGTTAGTGAGAGTATTAATTCGATAATGTATCAGCACAAAATATGATTTGCTGAAATTATCATTCAATAAATTATAATAATCAGTTTACAAAATCAACGTGTAAATCAGACATAGTTTCATACTTATCCGATTCAGTTTCAGCTCAGGTATCATGAATGTGGCAATAATAATTGTCCTATCACATGGTTTTAAGGGCTTAGTACCCTGTTACGGAAATTATAAGTTACATATACATTTTATGCATATCGATGTATACTTTAGAAACTATTTGATAAAAATCTACTTACTATTTTTTGACATTATTCAGTTAATTTAGTGATGTTTTAGGTCCTTACTATCACATTGCATTGTTTATAGCTATGTAGAAGCTACATAGTAATTATTTGCATAATACTGTAGTTTAAGCAATGCCAAACCGAGATATAGAGGATGTTTTTTTTTATTCAACTATTTAACTAGTAAGCTTTATAAGATAAGTGTTATAAATATTATAATTCTGTATTTTTATATAATTCATTCTTACTGTCCATAGGGGTTTTGTTGGGATTTTATATTAGTTTATCTTAATATCCATGAGTTATAGATAGTGCAAACAATTCTGACACAGGGTTTCACAGGTAAAAATAAAAGTACATGTTACCTTATGGGTTGTTTTCTCCAGATTAGGCTGTTCTGTTAAACTACATTTGCCAGATACAAACACGACCAGGTTATTTTTGTCCCGGACTTGACGTATTGACCAGTGGACATTTCAATTACTCTCTCACTACAATAGCTTTTACCTGAACTGTGCAGCCAGACCTAAAGATTAAATCTTTTGTCGTCTCTTGAATACAGAATGGAAATATAATAACAAATGGCAATCTTGTTTTTAAAGATAACTATATAAATCTTAATATGCCATTGGAAGGCAGGCTTTACCTCCCGAAACAAATTTTAATAATTTTTCATATGATAATCATACAAACTTATATACTTATAAGTTTATCAAAATTATAAGGATCATGGTATTAGGATAACTGCTATACTTTTCTACAAATTTAAAGAAATTCCTACTTTTGGACTTATTTAGAATCTTTCATAGACTACTCTAGTACTTCATTTACGCTAGAATTATTTTGTTTTATTTTAATTATGTTTGTGTACGCTATGTCAAAGTAAATCATCACTTTACATATATCACACTCCTGCTTCATGAAAAAAGTGCATAAACCATGCTCGTCACACACAACGAATTGCACAGTGGCAAAATCTCTATCTATTATATTGTTGAAATGTAATCCATTGTAGTTGGTTGACCAAGATAATGTGGTAGGTGACCGAGACTCGTTTACACGTGGCCAGGTATAGATGTATCGATAACTCATAAACTTGAGCCGTTTGTAAGGAACAATACAAGGTAATCTATACTGAACAAAGACCAGCCCCCGTGTTTATGCTTCAAACCATGTTAGAGGTGCTGAAAGGTAATTAATTAAAGCGTTAAGTAAAATTTACTCCTTCTTTAAAAATAAGATTGTCATGTTTTGTGTTTTTGGTTTTACTTTCACTAAGTAAAATTAAAATCACATGTATTCAGGATTCATGTTTAAATTGTTGTAAATTTTTCGTTTTAGGATGCTTAGAAACATTATACCGACGATTCAACTTGTTATGAACGTGTCACATGCAGGGTGTCCATAAAAAACGTTTCAGGACTTTGAGTAATGAATCCTCATACTAAAAGGAAGAAAAAACTTTCATATGAAGGTATCTCCGAAAATCTATATTCACCCAGATATCCGCCATTTTGTTTTTTTACACAAAATAATTTTCCTGGAAAGTTTTTTTTTATGGACACCATGTATATTTCATACTTCTGAGTATCTGTAATGAGATAATATTTTATTAAGATAGCAAATATTTCAATTAAATACTTTTTATCTGATGTATTCATTTTGAAATTAATTATCAACAAGAATTTCCTATTTTTTTTGACTAAATTAAAAGCAAGTTATTGCATTTTTCTAAATAATGTTTTGTTATCTATGTATTGACCAACGATGAAAAAACTCACACTAACTACTTGAACCAATTAATTTCTTGAAACTATTTTCATTATTTAACTTTAAGGAATCTCCAGTGATGAGAAATAAGTAGACATTTTGTCCGCTATTGGAATTGTTCGATGACTTGGCAGAGCAGTTAGCGAACTTATATAAGTGTTTTCGTAGCTTACTACAAATAAATATGCCTTTGCAACTAAACCAGTATCTACCTACTAAACTTTCTAAACAATATGCATGTTTTCCTTTTGTTATACGAATCTGTGTCATGC
Source organism: Macrosteles quadrilineatus (assembly GCF_028750875.1). Lineage (NCBI taxonomy): Eukaryota > Metazoa > Arthropoda > Insecta > Hemiptera > Cicadellidae > Macrosteles > Macrosteles quadrilineatus. The sequence goes on along the minus strand of NW_026542596.1, from coordinate 102,166,583 downwards.
TCAGCGAAGCATGTCAACTTATGTGCGGTGCTTCGGAATCAAAACTGTAATGAAATATATTCGGATCAGTGGTCAAAAGCTTGAAACGATGAATTCAAAACAACGCAGTCAAACATTTCCGTCTATTCGTTATATAAAATTAGTCATAAAATGGCATTTATGAAACTCTTTAAAATGGCTTTTGCTACTAAATACGTGCACATACATGTATGTTGCCCTACAAGTAATTAAGGCGTAGGCCTATCCATTACGTATTCATCCACTTGTATGATACATTTTATTAATGTTACAAGTCGATAATAACTGGGTCACACGTGCTATATTTAGTTAGCTAGGACACTACGTATGCAAATGACTTTACATGTCATATTAATGTGGTTAAATTATTAACAACCTACTTTATTTAAACTCAGTTATTTGATATTTTGGATAGGCATGTTGTGTATTTATTAATCAATAAAAGGTTACAGTACCTGCATACTGCCTTGGGGGTTTTGTTAATCCAGTAGGATTCCGTGCGTTTCGACAAATATATTGTCATCTTCAGATCCTGAATATGAAACTTAAAATCTAGTTTTTTCGACACATATGGTCACGTCAGAGTTTAAAATCGATCACATACACAAAGCAAACATTAAGCACATGTAGGCCTACTATTAAAAACCCCGAACAGGATATAATATGATGCAAGCATCTCTCTTGCCGAGTCTCGACTGGTGGTCGTCAGGTCCTGTGAACTGGACTCTGACCCCAAGGCATCCTGTATCATTAGTGTCGGTCTCTGTCTAGTTGTATTAAGGTTTCAAATAATAAATGTGATTGGAGTGTACTTTTATCATTGAGTAGGTCCTGAGGGCGGGGTTTTGTGGCCTAATAAATTTCGTAATTTCATAGTTGTTCCCTTACAGCAGATATGTAACGCTTTTAAATTGTTACTTATATCAGTGTAATTATGATTTTCGTTCATATTATATCCTGTTCAGTGTTTTAATAGTAGGCCTACATGTGTTTAATGTTCGTTTAGTGTTATGTGTTCGATTTTAAACTCTGATGTGACCATATATGTCGAAAAAATCAAGATTTTAAGTTTCAAGTTCAGGATCTGAAGATGACAATATATTTGTTGAAATGCGCGTAATCCTACTGGATAAACAAAACCCACGAGACAGTCTGCAGGTACTGTAACCTTTTATTGATTAGCTTAACGTGGTTTAGAAAAACAACTACAGTTTGATGTCAATTACTACATGCATCATAATATTTAAAACATGGTATCGGGACAAATTATAAGCGATGAAAAAATGTCCAAATATATTAAAAATAAAGATGTTTTAATGATAATAAATTATTTTCTCATCATCCAAATCCCCGGGCATAAACAATGCCAGCGAATCATTGAAAGTAATGGTTTAACTTACTTCAATAAATTATTTACGTTGAAAAGTGAGATTGCGAAAGTTCCGCTTTTGTTTTCAGTTTCCCTCCTCCCTGCAATGGATGGAACTCATTACGGTGAACGAGTTTATTAGGTTTCATTCAAGTTAAAAGACGATAAGAAAATGGTTATGAAATACTTTGGTTCTTTAGTTCACAAAGGTTATTTTGAATCTCAGTTCCAGTAGGTTTTTAGAGTTGAGTTTAATGGATTCAAAGATTGTAAAGGTATACTGAAAGTACAGACTAGGACTGATGAAAACGTCAGTACAACGACGTTTTCTAGTAAATTACAATTCTAGTACAGCGGATTAATACTTAGGTAAATAAATCTTAACTTGAATTGACAAATATTTTTGGAGAAAATGGTTTATTATCAACCTTGATAGAATCAGCTATCAGCTAATGAGTATAGGCCTATCCAATAGTCTACTGAGTGTAAATACAGAGTGTCCTGTAAGTAAACAGCCAAACTCCGGGAAATGGTTCTACGAGTCAAAATAATGAGAAAATCAAGAATATCTTTTTCCAAAATCGCTCCGTCAGATATTCGCCATTTTGTTTTTTTCACATAACATTTTTATCTTTAGAGTTTTTCAACCGATCATTATGATAAGTATATTGTATATTAAGGTAATAAAGACCCATGTTGGAAAAAAATTCATCTTGATTCACTATAAAATTTCAAAATGGTGGCCATTTTAAATTACTAAAAAAATGGCTGATTTTATGAAAAGATTACAAGAACACTTTTATTTGGCATTTTTAATCCCCTATAGGACGATGTCATTTTTTCATAAAATCCAAAATGTTTTTGCAGTTTAAGTAAAAAAAAATTAAATGGCCACCATTTTAAAATTTTATGATAAATCAAGATGGATTTTTTTCTAACATGGGTCTATATTACCTTAACATACATACCAAGCTGCATAATGATCGGTTGAAAAAATTTAAAGATAAAAATGCTAATGTGAAAAAACAAAAAGGCGAATATCTGGCGAAGTGATTTTGGAAAAATGTTATTCTTGATTTCTTCTTTATTTTGACCCGTAGAACCATTTCCCGGAGTTTGGTTGTTTTACGGGACACCCTGTATTTCTAGCTGTGTAATGTTTTTCCTTACCAATTTTTGTATTCAAGTTAAATCCAAACGCGTTCGAGGTAAACGTGTTTAACCCTTTTGTATAATAATGAGGACTTATTCTTACAACAAGTATATGTTGTTTTACCAAAAACTTATAATAAATAAATCTTATGTGAAAATTTAAAATAGCTATAGATAAATCTAACATTTCTTACGATTAGAAACGTTAAGAAATGTCAGTGTTAGTGGTGATCTTTAAAGCTTCAAATGATATTTTATGGCTTCAATACCCCCTTTGCTATGCGCATATAACGTTTGTGCCCTTAGAGCTTCCCCTATCATCCCACAATAGCTTGGGCTTGGCTTTTGTCATTACCCTCCTAACTTATATAAACAAAACCTTCTGGAGCGTCAAAATGAAACTGTCCATGCCCATCATAAATTGTGCAGACTTTTAGTTTCCATCCAGCTATTAATAAATTTGTCTCACCTAAAATCCTAACACAGGCTCTAGCCCGGGATCGTTTTACACATTACTTGACTCCCTTTTATTACTTACCCTTGATTTGAACCCGGGACCACGGAGACTGAAGTCCCACACTCTACTACTAGACCAGCTCACTCTCTTACATAATAGCTATAAAATATTACAATAATCGCATTGATAAAAATCAAAGCCATAGTCAATTTTGTTGTTTTAATGGTAGTGCCCGAGAATAGGGGAGCCAGCTGGTCTAGGGTTTAGAGCGCGGGACTTCGGTCCCGGGTTCAAATCCTGCCAAATCACAAATATTTATCTAGGCGATAGTGCCGCAACCCCTAGGTCTAGCCTGAAGTAATGTGAAAAACAATCCCGGGCTCTAAGAAAAAAAGTGTTCTATAATACCCTGTAAAATGAATAACATCTTTTTATATCAAATATTAAGTTAAATTGTTTATGTTACCTGGCTTCGTCAAGTGATCCTGCTTCAGTAGTACACTACTATAGTTTGGGACTTAAAAAGTCCATCTTCAGGTTGAACAAAAACGTTAATAAGTCATCTAACCAATTTGGTTAGATTCGTCGTTACACTTGGAACACATACACGAACACGAAAAACTCAAAAAACGAATATAATACTGTAAAAAACTATTTAGGTTAAATTTAGTGATCCAGAGGCTACCTCACCATGAAATATTAAGTTTTCTTTCTAATATTCCGTGCAGTGTCATAAATTACGACATTGCATTGTTAATTATACATGGTGGTAAAAAAGTCCCAGGACAGTTAATTATTTTAAAAAATGATGCAGATAGAGCTACAATACTTCGTACAAAGTTACAGGTCATAAAACTCTATTTTAACACATATTCAATGATCCAATAACTCTTCAGCGGGACGGCCCACAAGGAGTCGGAAGAAAATCTTAAATAGGAGCATAGGTCAATATGCACATCACATTGAAGGTCTTTTTTAGTAGAATACAATGCCGCAAACCGCACTTCAAAAGGTTAATCCTGCGCAAAATGACAGTTGTTCAAAATTAATTTAATTTACATTGCTATTATACGCTTACTCCTCAGGGGGCACAGCCCTAGGAATCGGAAGAAAATTGTTAACGTAAGAATCGGTCGATATGCACATCAAATTAAAGGTCTTCACTAGTAGATTACGATGCCGTAAATTCAAGCTCAAAAGAATGCCTGAGTAAAAAATGGCAGTCGTTCAAAGATTCAAAATGGCGGATTCAAGAAATCTTTGAACGGCCGTCATTTTCCGCAGGATGAACCTTTTGAAGTGCGGTTTGCGGTATTGTATTCTACTAAAAAAGACCTTTCATTTGATGTGCATATTGACCTATGCTCCTATTTAAGATTTCATTCTGACTCCTTGTCCCCATGATATGACAGAAATTTGATAATTCCCTAAAAAAGTAGATTTTTAGGTGTGGTGTTGATTTGCAAATTCTTATTGATTTATCTGTTGTAGTTTAGAAAATATTAAATCGGTCCGGGACTTTTGGGACAGTCTGTATATATGAATTTGAACGGATGGTGTTTTTAGCCTCTAGGGACCTCAAAACGAAAAAGTAAATCGGTCCCGGGTCCAGGTCTCACCATGAGTACTACGGTAATAGCTTGTTCCCTATAGGGGAAATTCGCTAAAACGATAAAATACTGTAAAAAACTATTTAGGTTAAATTTAGTGATCCAGAGGCTACCTCACCATGAAATATTAAGTTTTCTTTCTAATATTCCATGAAGTGTCATACGTCATTGCATTGTTAATTATATAATTACTCTGGATTGTCGACGAGTTCATGAACGTATGTTGGCGTGGCAAGCTCACGCACTTGTAATAACGAGTCCTTGTGGCATTATTTTGTAAGAAGAAATACCTCGGGTTGAAGATCGACGATGTAATTAAACAAGGATAGACGTACAAATAGAGCCAGGTACTCCAACATCTCCCGTGGTCAGAATACGAAGGCTATTTAATTGGAGGTCCGTTGATAGCAGAATGTAAATGAGTCAACATTTTAATTAAGGCCATCTTGAAGGTGATAGCCCTAGAAATACCTTCTGTTGTCCAAGGTGTTATAAATAACTCAGAAAAATATGTTGAGTCAGACAAAAATAATATCTAATCTAATATATTAGCTTTTTTGACAAATTATACAAGAGATCCGATTGTTAAATGCGAAAAACAGCTGCATTAAGTTTATTTGTTTGATATCCAGACGGAAATATTTTTTTGCAATTTAAACTTTTGAATTAAATAACTCTATACAATATATTGGGACGAACGATTATATTGTCTCTGATTTTTATTATTGAATATTCATGATTTTGATAATTAATCACAATCTAAATTTTATTGGTTTTCAATATTTAACACAATGCTGCGGGTTATAAGTCACAACTATTGATGCTTAAGAAATGCCCTTTCATTTCCTTCGTAATGCTCTTTTAGCAAATTTCCCTATAGGGAAGTAGCTATTACCGTAGGTGGCACGGGAAGACCTAGGCCCGGGACCGACTTGTTTTTTTTTTTCATTTTGATGTCCCCAGAGGCCAAAAATGCAATCCGTTCACATTCATGCACTTATTTATTCCATGCACTATATTTCATGCACTATGTATTTATTTATTTATTTATTTATGTATTAATATATATGTGTCCTTTAGCACGATAACTCGAGCGAAAATGATCCGATTTTGATGAAATTTTGTATAAACGTGTAAACCTACATTTATTCAAACGAGTTCGCGAACCAGCATGATCGGACTATGGGACTATAAATGTGATATTGTTAAGGAGACATTTAAGTGTAAATCCAATCAGGCAAATTGAAATTCGCTTAGTCTGCAGGTTTGCTGCGGTGGGGGTATTTTATTTATTCCACAGATATCAACGGAAAATGTAAATATAAATTACTAGCTGTACCCGCGGGCTTTGCCCCGTTTAACTTCATAAGTATTCGCATGGCTCATTCACGTCCTGGTTGAAGTTCGTTCGCTACGCTCACTCACCTTTAGGTTGGAGCTCGTAAGCTGCGCTCACTTGCCTTCAGGTTAGCTCGTTCGCTACGCTAACTCGCCTCCAGGTTGAAATTCGTTCGCTACGCTCACTCACCTTTTGGTTGGAAATTAGCTGTTGTCATAAATTAAAAAAAATAATAGTGCTGCACCCTGTTGGTAATCCTTGTAACTTGCTATTGAACATCATAGAACAGAACCAACTTGTTTAATTGAAACAGCTATTAAGATTCATTAATTCCTTTTAAATATGAAAAATCATAAGGTTAACATGGGGAACTACAGAGCCACTGGGGCGGAGCCCGAAAGGATTTTTGAGATAAGAATATGCTTTAATGTTAATCGGGAATGTGAGCTATCATCATGCCAAATGTCAGCCCAATCCGTCTAGTAGTTTATGCGTGATTGAGCAACACACACACAAACACACACACAAACATACACACAAACTCACAAACTTTCAGATTTATAATATTAGTAAGATTGACGAGGTCATACTTGTACTTGGGTATAGATCTTATGGCATGCACATACCCAGTGATATTTGATAAATATAGCACTTATTACTGCCATACATATAATGTGCCCATTACTGTACTTCATTTATGGTGTTCATTTTTTAGGGGAATGTATTATTCCTTTGAAATTTACGGAATGCACTTTTGCGTAAGAACTAGACTTATAACAATATAGACAACTCTAATACCCCTAAAATTTTAAATGCAAGGTACGACACTGTCCGATATATGTACCTCTTAACACTACGATCAAACTTAGCTATGCAAACCAGTTCCTAAAGTTTACTGGGACAAACTCCTAAGCTGTATGCACTGACTATAAAACTATCACCACAATAGTAAAGAAAATGCATTCATTATTATTCCCTTCTATGTTATCCGGCCATTCATCACATTTCAAAACGTACTTAAACGAACGTAAATGGACGAGAAAAAGGTTATTTACATTATTTAAAGTTAATGATAATTTAAGAAACCCTCATATAGTATTCCATATAGTTCGGACCGGATTAAAATACACTCCAGGGATAAGAAAATTACGTTAAAACTTAGCAAAAGATTTTCCAGCGTTCGTTGACATGTTTGTTTTAGCCGACATTTCCAGTAAGTGGGAACCCACTAGACCACCCCCTGGTGCTGTAATCGTGTTGGCGGTTTTGCCACTTTAATCCATTTAGTGGTGGTTACGTAGAAGCTAATAAATCTTCAAGGGTGTTAACTGCCGTCCTTAGTTATATCTTTGAGTTAGGTGACATTTTGGAAATACCGTTAGCCAGCATTTTCACCCTGGAAGACTACTTTTATTTATGTCTGCAAAATTGTTTTCACCACAGTATAATGTTTTTAGCTGTTTTACATGCGTTAATTACTGGCTGAAAGCTATGTTTTGCTGGCCATGCCAGCTGTCATTGTTATTTTTGGGACAGAGCAGGTTTTCACATCCCTAGAGCCGCAAAATCAACTGTTCGCTTATTTACTTAAAACAATAATGTATATTAAATACACAAGCTGTATCCATAGCATTGCAATAAACTTTTGTGTCACCGCTGCCTTGCAACTGTTTATAATTATTTTTGCCAATTCCTCAAATGGTTTCTTCACATAACCTTAAAATTGTAGTTATGTTGATTGTTAGTGCACATTATGTTTGTGATGAATAGTGGATATAGGGTATAGTGTGGTGAAAAATTGCGTTCGTACCACGGTCCGAAATGATTTTGCAACTCTCAGCAAAACCTCATTTTCGGTCCATGATACGAAATGTACTATTCTTTTGCTCTAATTTTCATAACAATATAAATTTTATTTTTTTGTTTTTTATCCATGTCACTGTTTTCAGTATATATTTCAGGACCTTTCCCTACTCCTCAATACAGAATTATTGTTTATATTAATTAAATTCGAAATACTTTGTATAACGCAGTCAGGTGACTTGAATTTAGTAACGGAAGCTTTCCAAAACAATTCCACTATTTTCAGCTTTTAACCTGTAAAACATAACGATACGGCACCTACGATCTCTATTACAACTATAACATTCATTAGATTAAACAGTAAAACAGTAAAAATATATCATGTACATGTAGGATATTCAATAACATCAACAGCAATGAGTATTCAAATCCCCCAGAGCCCTACAATAGTCTGGGATGTTTGTTTAGATTTGCACATAACATATTCTGGTTCCATGTTAGAAACTTGTTTAGTAGTCCAAATTAATGGTCCAGTGAAAATAAGCATATTACATGTTTACATGAATAACAACCTGAAATATTTGCTCATTTTATTTTAACTCTACAGGGCCAGTTCAATTAGAACTGGTCCTGTAGAGTTAAAAAATATATTAAGGACAAAACTATAAAATTGTATCATAGATTAAATCTTCTCCATTATTAGTTTCCTTTTTTACAAGAGGTATTTTTTATTTATAACCAAATAGAACATTTTATTATATTCTAACGTGTTTTATTGTAACTATACGTAATGTCCAAACCAAAGACTAAACCAACTACTGTCCAGTAATTTGGCCTTTTATGAAATATAAAACATATATTCCGTTTCTGAAAGTAGGAAAATAAAGCCCATAGTTGACATTATTCCAGTCTTATCCGTCATAAGCGTAAGCGGATATGAAAATAGTTTAAAGTTGATTTTACATTTTACATAAGGATGGAAAATTCGTTTGCAGTATTCAAAGATATCACATTTACTTAATATAGATAAATTGATCCAAATAAAATATTATTTATTTCCATATAAAAACAAATTAATTATTTTCAACTAAGGATTGTCTGGGTAGCTGAGTGGTTACAGTGCTCGCCTTCAAATCTAAAGATCACGGGTTCGATCCAGGCAAGATCGTTACCCAGATGACATTTGCCGTCAAGCTGCCAATTAAATGATGCTTTCTAATAACTTCAACGTTAAATAGTTCCAAGTCCGGAGTTCAGACTGTTCCCTTGCAAAAAACTTTAATAAATGCTACTGACACATAGACACAATACATAAAAAAACAAAATACAAATTAAGAATGTTTGAAAAATAATGGTACTTTTTGCCATTATATACAAATATGAGCATTTCGTAAATAGAAAGAATAATTGGTTGGTAATAATTGATCAATCGTTGATTATGACAACTTAATAAATTTTGCAAGTTTATTTTTCCGAACGCGATATCTGTATCCACCATTTAGATAATCTTTATTTTGATATTATAATTTTTTTTAGTTTAATCCCTATCAGTAAATAAAAGTTTAAAACTCCTCGTTGACAAATATTGTTGTCGAGGGAAGTCTTTTAGAAAAGACCACCAACAGATAAAAATAAGTGCCTTGTAAAATCCGAGATAAACAGCGGACAGAGGTTAAGACGTTGTCCAAATTTATCGCTGTCTCTTAACCACCGCTAAATGGATTAAAGTAGGCAGACCCGCTAACACGATTACTATCCTTGGCAGTCTGCCACCCCTGGTAAACATCTACAATGTATCTGCTAGTCTGGCTTCAAATCGTGAATAAAAAAAATAGATGAACGTGAAATTATTAAAACTAGAGGTTGTCCAGTGGTCGAAAACTCAAACAAAAATATGTAACGTACAAACTCTATGGTCACACCATGCTATAAAACATGTGATTGGTTTTTCTTCCATTTTTTTTGTTTTCTGTTTATATTTCGTTGTTAGTTCGTAACCAGCATGGATACCCATAATACTTGTTATTTCTTATATTTTAAATGAATTTTTTGTGCTTATGTTTGAGCCTATTTTAATTATAAAGGGATTCTGTACATCTACAGGAAATTATCTTTTTAACAGTATGCGTAGACTTTCCCTGCGATGCACACGATCTGAGAAAAAAGGAAGGAAATATGCCTGCCTATTAATATAAAGATACATAGATACATAGGTCTAACACATGTTATGAAACAATATAGAATATTATTCATTCGTCTTCTAGTATTTATAGGTCTTTTAAAGATTTTCATATACTTTCAAAAAATATGTAACGTATTTAAGTTACCGAACATGTCATGTGTTTACATGACGTCAAACATTTCTATTTTTGTTCTGTTCCACGCCGTTGTAATTCTTAGAGTGTGTTTCTAAGGGAACGGTCCAGCCCCTGGTATTGTTACAATCTAACGTTAACCATTTCAAATAGCCAAAGACTCGTCATCAGTAATTTATTATAAAAGGTATAATGTTACCTGGATCTGCCAGAGTAATCTAATACAACAAGAAACAAGATTTTTGTGTGGCAAGAAACAACATGAAGTAATTTATTGCATGATAAAACATTGGCATCTGAGTCTGGGAACGATCTCTCTTATAACTTACCCACAGATTTAACATATATATAGTTTATATCTACTCGGCTACTCAAACAATAGTTAAAAGATAGTATAATGTGAAAATAACTTGATAGATGAATTTTCAATCGATAATGATTATTATTTTTGACAGAGAAGAGATAGTAAACTCTGGTTTTCACCATTCTTTAAGTTTATGTAAACACTTAAAAATGAGGTGTCACTTGAATGGTGTTTACATTTCAAAATTTTGAGTTGCTATCAAAATACCCCATTTTTGATACTCAAAATTTTCAAAATCTTAATGAAACTTCCTGCTAAGATTGCACTACTACCAAAAGGATATATAATATTTGTCTAAGTAAATATACAGATATTTACTTAGACAAAACTAGATGGTGGGCCTTGACTTTTTATTCGCCCTGTATATGTTTCTTAGAGAATGAGAACCGTCACTATACTTAATCCCTCTTCTGCTAAAAGCCGTACAAAAGAACAGTTTTCCCCACTCAATATGAATAAATAAGTATTTTTCCTGATTGAAGTTAAGTTTTACACTTCATTTCACTAAGTAATGTTTAATTCCAGCACGATGAATAATTGTGAATGATCATTGTGTTAAAGTTCAATTGCAAAAGTTTAGCTTTTGTTTTAATCTGCTCTCTTGTCTGAGAAATTGATTATTCTAAAGAATGTTAAGTTCTTTACTTAATAACTTGTTTACGCGTTTTACCTAACAACCAAACTTTTAAAATATTAAATAAACAAGTAAATTGATATTAGTTTGCTTAAACGAACATATTACTGCATGTATGCATAAGAATTTTTGATAGGCCTATAGAGTTGTATTCTTTGCGAGAAAATATTCCTCGAAAGCTTTATCTAGTTTTGGAAAACTTTAGTTTTGCCAGCTTTGTTTCACTTGCCAAAACCTCAGCCTCTGCCAAACAGTCCATTTGCTGATAAGAATAATACTTTTTGATCCCTTATTTCGGAATTAAGCAAAGTTTTATAATTAAATTTGTAAGTAAATGCTTTTATATTAGGTAATCTGGTTTAATAGCCACCTTAAATTGACTTGCTACTTACTTAAAATACTTTTATATGTTTCCTACCAGAGTAAATTCTTTGAGCATCAACTGGAGTTCCTTTGAACTACATAATATTCCCATAAATGCAAATTGCTTTGATTTCTTTTGATTTTACATAAAATATAAAAAATATATTTTCGTGCAATGTTAACAAAAAGATGTACCAAACATTTTACCTAACTTTGATATACACTTGATATCATATGAAAGTTCAAAGACTTCCATAAATTTGCAATATGAGAAGTCAAGAGTTAACTGTCTCCAAGGAGGCATATACTCAACTAGATTATCAAACTGCACTCGTGTTGATTTAACACTAAAATATTTTAAGCAGTTTTGGTTTTTAAAAATTGTACCATGTATGCTTAACTATCAACGTGAGTACATAACGGAAATGCATACTGTTGTACGCCTAAAACTGTAAATCTTAAACAGATTACTTAAATAAAGTATATTATTTGAGAACTCTAAAAGAGGTATAAACATAAGTGCATTCTGTTGTTTTTCGTATTAGTTTGAAATCGCTTTTCTAAGTGACTAGAACAAAATATTTATTTATATCCCCATAAGAATGGTGACTGAGTCCTAATCGGTCCTTTAGATTATTTTAATTTTTTGCGAAATATTTTTTGTTATAGGAAATTGTTATGATTTTTTTGTTGAATTATGAAATAGTAATGACAGTACTCCTATTTCTCTTACCTATGAAAGACTCTTCAGTTGGAAGTTTTGGAAAAGAATTAATAATATCATAATTGACCGAATATCCCCAATGTGGCCTACATTTATGTTCAGTTATTCACGTTAAACTGAGGAGTTGTTCATGCAAAATATATCTGACGCAAAACAATTAGAATATTGTATTTATTATTTTAGTGACAAACAAAACAGTAAAAGAGAGTTATTATTGTCCCAGTTAATAATTTCAATGGATCCCGTAAAGCGAACCTGATGCGGGCTCCAAGAGTCAAACAAAAGCAATAACAATTCATCGTGAAAGAATAACAAAATAAAACCACCAGGTTAGCCGTTACATTTGAGCACAAAGAACTTTGTTTATGTTTCATTCCCATCCGCGATCTTCTTTTACGTAACGTTTCGGCATTGTTTTTGTATCACTTCTGTTTGTATTTGTTTTATTTGCTTACTTTATTTACTCTACTTTGTAAAAACTAGAATGCCAGTTTACAATTCTCTCTTGGTATTTACCATAGGTAAACAATAAATTCATATTTTCGTAAAACCATATTCAGTGTTTGTATTAACAATCCTTGTATTTAACTATTAATGGATGTTGTACAACTTAATATACATTACAGTAAAAATATGAAAGTTATCAATTATATTTTTAGTTTTTGGAAAACGGGCTTGGAAAACCATCCTCATCCAGAATCTGTTCATGATGTAAATGAAAATAATAAGGCAAAAGAATTATGACAAATACAATAGTATAAACTTAATTACTAAATCCCTACCTAGTAACAAGTATTTCGGTTTTGAGTTTTCTCATGTCATATATTTATTGATTTTTTTTTAATTACTGAAAATGTAATAGCAAAATAACGTCAGACGTAATAACATTAAAATGTTCTATAGCTAAAAAAAGTATTTGTTGAGAAAATCTTTATTTTCACAAATACTTTAGTTTTACTTGACTAGCAGTTAATCAATTTTAATTTAGGTTGTACCCTTATTCAATTTAATCCTCGGGATCGAGAAATGCGAACACATACCTAAAGCATTTTGCCGGACAACACCTAATGGTTTTAAAGGCCTTTTAAAGTCTTTATGATATCAGAACGCATAACACGCTCTGTTCAAAGGTTAGAGTGTAGCAATTAAAATAAACGTTTACCTTTAAACATGTTCCACATTAAAAATTTCTACTTAATAACATTTATTTTATTTTCCTTTTAAGCAACTACGAGTTTACACATGCACTTTTTTTATTAAAATAAAACATCGTTAATATAATGGTTAATATGGGTTCCAAACCATCAGGTGTATTACATCACCAAAATCATTGGCGATATGTGGGAATTGAACCCAACCCTCCAGAACAAAGGTGTCCAGGATTAGTATAACCCCCTGTTTTGTATCCGACAAAAAATAAAAATTCTTGTTCTATAGAAACAATTTTTTGAAGTAGTGTCTTGTGTGGAATACTTAAACATTCCCAATCGAAAGCTGTCACCTTATAAACCTAAGCAAGCCATTATTTTTGTTTTACCAAACGGCAGTACGGTTAATACAACCGTTTCATAGAAAATTCCATAACAGCTCCTTAAGGCTTAACAAACAGTTACTCAAGATTTTTAGGAAACTGTTACGTATCATTCGTGACCTTAAGCGTAATTTGACCCGTTACGCTAACTATGTTGAGTCTGTGTGGCAAACTATGAACTGATTGTACTAAAAGTGAATGTTAAGTACACTAGATGTATTGTATGCACAGTGTCCACAGAAAATATTATTTCAAGTAGTTTTCATGATATAAAACAAGACGATGCGTGGGACTCAGTCCTTCAAGTCCGGCATTTGGAGAGCGGAGAATTCAGAATATTTAATTAGGTCGTCCACTGGAATTTAAATACAAATTGGGGATATTGATGCGAAAAATAAATCGGTTCAACACGATTAAAATTGCACCACTAGTAGAGTTTGTAGTTCAGTATAAATAAACACATAGAAACAACTGCAATAATACTTTTTAATACTTGTCAATAAAACCATACAAAGTAGGTATTTTAATCAAAGTATGATTGGAGATGAGTGTAGAATGAGTGGCGCGATCTTGTAGTCTTGTTAGTGACTAAGGCCGACATATTTCTTAGACACAGCTGTTAATTAATAGCTCATACAGCTAATGGCAACTAAGGGACCTACAATTTATGGTGGAGTCCGAACCACATTTTTGCCTTGGTATTTACGAATTGGACTATTATCAGTACTGTACTCACTAGTGCGGACGTTAATCTACACCAAGGAGTATCGCATCCCTGTAAATGCAAAAATGATCATATTTTATTAATATATTGGTGCTTTAGTTTTATATTTTAATAGCAGACGTTTAAGATAGAAATCAAAGAAAGGAAATTATCAAAGGTTTATATCAGTATTTTTAGCTGTATTATTATACAGAATACACATAAGAAAATGTGTTATTATGTAAAGTGTTGATTGCGACTTTATTATCTTGAACTTTTATGAGGTTTGGGTGAGTTCCTAAATCACCACTGATAATCATCATGCCAATGTTTAATGACGAGAAGAGATGACTTTATGAACTGTAATCATGGTGGTTAATAACAAAAAAAATTATTTGTAAAAATACTTAGTATGTATTTCAAGTAAAAATGATGATATATAGAATTATTCATTATATATTTGTAAACCCATCAGGAATAATTAATTGAGACAGTTAATTGGATATCTAGCTGCTCAATTATATTGCACCATACCATTGAGTTGATGATTTGATGGCTGGTTGCATACGTGTTTTAATGATCATTGGACTGGCGTTATGTCTATGAGAAAGCATTACACCTCCACTGTGCATAGTGAATATTGAAGTTAAGTTCATTCTAAGCCTTGTTCGTACAAAAATTCATAATCTTGTGAATATGTCAGCATATTTGCTTTAAACGTATATTATGCCATAGTTTTGTCGATATGCATAATGTCATCGGTTTAACAAATCACATGGTACGTATATATCATAACTCACAAAAAAGTTAAATGTATGGATTTAGTGCATGATAAAAAAGTTAATTTAAGTCAACAGATGCGTAAAAACACTGACAGGATTCTCTACATTACATAAACTATCATAAAATACTAACGGAAAGGTGTTTAAGAACTGTATTATTATTTTTAACAAACGAAAAGTTTTGAAACCCCACACATACTAAAAAGTAAAAAGAGAGTTTAAATGCTTGATTGTTGAAGTTTCGCTGTTTGCCAATAGACTATTGGTTTCCTACTTCAAAAAGTTTAACATTTCTGGATCTCTATTTAATAGCGGGTAGTTACTTTACCTCTAAAACAATATAAACCTATTGGTTGAGCATATTTAGTTACTTTAGGATCTTTATTATTATTTTACCCCTAATATAAAATAAAATAAACTGTATAAAAGAATAAATTCAGAAAATATTCCACCAATAAAAATTCACTATAAATCACCTGTATATTATTTACAAACTGGTGCGAAGTGACTGAGTTACATTTTAGTTTCGCCAATTGAATTACTAAGGCGTGGCTAGTCAAGCTTATAAAAGGGTGCGAAAGTTAAGACGTTGCCCAAGTGTTTCTTAACCACCGCTAAATATATTAAAGTAGACAGACCTGCTAACATGATTACTACAATTCGCAGTCCACCACCCCTGGTAAACATAAACACGACACAGTCTTCTACTTGTAGTTTTTTTTTGTCCCAGGACGCTAGGCACGAGCCCGTAATAGTTTTTCAAATTGCTTCAAGCTAGACCTAGGGGTTGCGGCATCATCACATGTATAAAATCCATTGGTGATTTGGTGGGATTTGAACCCGGGATCTCTGGAACCGAAGTTCCGCGCTCTAACCACTAGACCAGCTCGCTTCCCCTTCTACTTGTAGTGGTTGTAATATACAGGTACACAATTAAACAGTACATGAACTATCTAATTGTAAAAAGTTGAGGACAATCACATTGGTTACCCAATAGTATTTTGTATATTTTTTAAAGATAATACCGGTACATAATTTTTAGTATAGTAAATGTAACAAAAAAGTGGGTCACAGGTGTTCAACATGTAGACCATTAACCTCTGGCATGGAAACGCATTATCATATTGTTTATAGTACAAATACAAAGAAGTTTCTTGTCAATTTTGAGACGTACATAGATTTGTTATCAAGATAGGTAACCATAAAAATTAAGGTGATTGCTACTATAACCATTAGCTAATGGTGGGATTTGGACCCGGTTTCAAGGTCAGAAGTTCCATATTCTAATTACTATCACTAACTTACCCAGAGAGCACAGAATAGAAACTTACCCTGTTGTAAACTCACAGCTTCCAATACTGTACACTCCATACATTTTTATTCAGGTGTAATTAATATTTTGAACAACGAAATCTTTTTTCCAAATCTTTTATGGTAAGGGATGGCATTGGTTAAAAACCTCTGGATGTTAACCACATTAAATATGGGCCTTTTAGCAAGAGTTAAGATAGTTTGGCAAAGTTAAAGTTTTGCACAGAATCAAGAGTAAAGCACTTTTACTCTTGTCACTTTTCTTGCTTTTTGTTTAGTGACTGCCTCTTAAGTCTAAATTTTCACATACACATCTGTTAGGTTTATTAGTAACTGGCTAACGTGCAAAAACAACTGTCTTTTAAGTGCGAAGTCTAAAACTCTAACATCAATTGGCAGCAACCTCCATAATTTCCGATTGTTAATATTTATATCTGTGGATCAAGACGGTTTCAACCCCCAGAACGCTTTGTCATCACCCCTCAGAAGACAGTTTTATGAGCCCAATATCCCTTAGACTTGTCCCCTCATGTATTCATCCACGGAGCATCCCAAAATCTAGACATCTCAGCCTCCCCCATCATCCATTACTATCACATTGTTGGTTTACGATCTTCAATTGATTAATTAACATTTAAGTGTTTCCAATTGTCAATAAGATTATTGAGAAACAGATGAAAACTATATTGGATATGTACATGTATTGATATTCTTTCAAACACAGAAATTTAATTATGTCCAATTATCCGCATTCTTTCCCTCTATAGGGTTATTTGTTATTTAAGATTTATTGTAGTTATGGCTTTTAAATGTTTATAGGTGTTCGTATTGCACACCATTGTACATACGTTGTCCAGACAAACATTGAAGCTCGGTGATAACGTCTGGGGCTGGTAAGCTAGATAATTCTGGTTTAAAATTAGCTAACTATCTTATTACTGCGATGGTTTAACCATATAACCTATAGCGTAATTTACTTCACTGACTTAAAATCACTACGTAGACCAGTAATTATGGTGTCAAGCAATTGAGGATGATATATTTTTTTAATAGAGTTGAGAAACATATTTAACTTAAAATAATAGACGTTTGTTGGTTCATGGAGGGCTTTCCGTAAATGGTAGTTGTTACTGTTAAAAAGGCCAGAGCTCCTTAAAAACATTTGACTATAGTTTGCTTAATTTGACGAATTTTAAAGTGGTGTATAGTTTGATGTTTAAATGCTGGTATGTTTGTTATCGTAACATAGTCATGTTATAATCTATACTTATTTAATACGCAAGCAGGTTTTTTGTGACAATTACTCCTCCTAAACTACTAAACCGATTGACATGTTTTTGGTGTCATTGGAAAGAGCGTAACGTGAAGTTGTGCAGGAAACTTTCTTTTTAGGGAAATAATTAGAGAGTGAGGCCCTGGGACCCCTTAAAATTTCGTATTTCTCCATAAGATTAACATGGGAAACAAACATTGTTATGAAACTCCAGCTGTTGTCAGAAATGCTGTTCTGCTATTTAATTTAATTTGTTTACAAGGAGAATTGTTTCTTAGTGCCATGTGGTCAATGAATTATACTTTTGCATACATTTTAAATACTATACATTATATAAAATTATAGTACTGTAATACATTAAGAGATCTTCATTTAAATAATCATTAAGCACGAGAGCCTTTGCCTACATGTTTCCTGTTAAGTGTGTTGTAACTGTTTCTTATAGTATATTATTGTATCTTAATGTAAAACCAAATTATTCTTTTCTGCATTCTCACCCCGTAGCGAAGCACGGGCAGAGCAACTAGTACCACAAAAACCTCGAATCTCATTTTTTTTCAAACATGTGAAATAATGTTTACAGGATTACTTGTTTTTTTTATTTATTGGGAGATTATGCTACCTGAGTTTGTTAAATGTGTCCATGTTTAAAAAACCGTACACAAGTAACTCTGTACAGAACGTGCGAAATATGTACATGACTTACTCTTTTTATATCATAAATTACTAATGAAAAGGCTATTAAAATTGGCAATGAGAAGAGCGAAGTTGATTTTTTATCACACTATTCAGTTCCGATGATGATATAGGTGATGCGTTTTTAATGGTCTCTCGTGGAATTAAATGAAACGCCACCAATTATTTCTTTTAATCTATATTTTAGTTCTAAATTGCTCATTTGGTTAATTGCTTTTAATTGCTTTTACTACTCATACCAGTATTTTTGGATTGAATTATAAATTATATAACAACTTTTGTTGGATAAATGTTGGAAATTCTGCGAGTATTAGGCCTATGCATAATTTATCCAATAGAATCAGCACATTTTTAATAATTATAGCTGTTGAATATTGAAATGTTTTATGATTTCAATACATTTTCCGCAAAAGGTCATCTATGAACAAATACATATTAACATATATCACTAAATGGTTATGATTTGAGTACTTAATTGCCTTTTATATTCATAGACTTAATGCTTTATAAACCTCCATTATTGTCAATGTAATGTACACCAGCATATTTTATGTATGCATTTATTTTTATTTAACGGTCACAATTGTATGGATTTTGATGTTGCTCATTAGAAAAATTGGTAGGTTGAAACACTACTTACTCGGAAAAAACCAATGTATTTATTTATAAATCTAAGTAAATGAGAGTGAATTTTTTTCTTGATTAAGTCCAAGAAATTGTTTGATCTGTTGTTCTATTTGGTCATGGAAATAATTATAAGATAATATGAAATGCCCTTTATGCAAAACTACGAATTGACACGTATTAATATGAGAGATATGAAATGCCAAATTATAATAACACTAAACAGATTTTAAAACCATGCAATTAAAAAAATATTAATTTGTATATTTTTGTATGTAATGTCAGGATGATGGTGGTTATCTGTTGGTGATGTTGTAAGTGAATTCAAGTAAAATTTTGTAATTTTATTTGTATAAAATACAAAAAAGAAAATTACTTAAGTTAGAGATTGTGTTTTGGGGGGATTTTGTGTCTTGGTAGTATGTTTTATTGATGTTTAGGGAATTCAAGGAAAATATTGTAATTTTAGTTGTGGAAAAAAATAAAATAAAATGACTTACGTTAGACTTAGTGTTTTCATAGTATGTTTCGTTAGTATTTGTCATTTTTCTAAGATTCCTCGAAATTATCGCGCACGCAATGAAAATAATGGAGCTCGCAATGCAAGTAATAGGGATATGATGAGAAATAGTCGTTTACATCCTTATTAGTTATGTATCTAATATATCACGGATTTTAAAGTCACGAAGTGACACAGGTTGCTAGTAACAATTTAAAAAGTGCTATAACCAATTGCATGTTTCTATTGGTGGTCTAGTAACATTAACTTAATTCAAAAAAGTTATATTCATTGATTTTAAAACTGATAAGAGTCCAAGATGCTCGTATAACCCTTCAAGGTGCTGGCAGGGGAATATTGGTCTTCTTATTTTTATTCTGTAACATGAATATAAAGCAAAAGTCTTAAAATCTTTTTTGCTAAGATTTAAATTGAAAAGGAATTAACTAAACATATTAACATTGATAAACAAACTACTACTGGATATTATACAGTTTAAAATCTACTATTTAACAGAGTTTTACAAACTGTTTAATGTTTACTATTTCTTTTGAAAACAGCAACTTCCCTGAAATGATGTGGTTTCTATGTATTCCATTATGCGACAATTTCTCTCTGGGTTTAGGCCTAATCAGTTTATAAATTAATCTTGAATTTATCTTCAAATGTGTTTCAACTGGAATTTTGAAAATAACTCTCTTTAGGTTCTCCCACGTTGAAACCTCTTCAAAATTATTTACTAAAATATCGGGTTGAACATATTAGCTTACACATTCAGTTTCCATAAAAACATAAATAAAGTACTTTGAACTAAACTATTACCTTTTAGCCTATGTATAAACATGAAAAATGTAGAAAGTAAACAGTTAAATTGCTTGAAATAAGTGTGTAATTTTATTTAGTCCTATTTAGCAGACGCATCAGTGACAAGGATCTTTACAGAGATCAGATGGAGATCTGGTGATGGGATTTTAATGTTCTGTGATCGCGAGCAAGCGTCATCACTGCAGCAGTCATGTCGCATAGAACATATTTATGGGAATGTTTATGAAAAGACTATATTAAATACTGAATGTTAGTAAATCTCGAATATTTAAAATTATTCACAAACACTCTAAATCACAGTCTCAATGGTTTGAAACGTTATGCAAATATAAGAAAAAATACCCCAGCCGCAGCAAACCTGCAAACTAAACGAATTTCCATTTGCCTGATTTGATTTTCAATAAAACCTATTCAAATAACATTAGGTTTCACGAATACCTAGGTTTTCTTCCTACAGGGAGGGTAATAAAGTTTGTTTTAGTAAAATATTAATAGCTTAGTATAAAATAAATAGATTTGCCATGTTTGATCCAAATATATCTATAGACAAACAAACTACAACAGTTTACTTATTATCCATAAGAATAACATAAGAATTTTTAATTTACAATTTTATCCGTAACCAATAATTATACGGAAACACTTCCATGCTGGTTCGCGAACTGATTAGAATAAACGTAGGTTTACACGTTTGTACTAAATTTCATCGAAATCAAATCATTTTTGCTCGAGTTATCGTGCTAACGTACATATATATATGAACTTGAACGGATGGCGTTTTGGCCTCTGGGAACCTCAAAACGAAAAAGTAAATCGGTCCCGGGTCAGACCTGTGGTAATAGTTTATTACCTATATGGGAAATTCGCTAAAAAAGTAAAGACCTTTGTTCCGTTGGTGTGTGAATTGAAACAACTACATTATATTTTACTGTACCTGCTGTACATATTAACTTTTACTGTACATGTAAAACGGGGAAGAAAGACCCTTCTAGACTTGTAAGGGAGTCACTACCAAGTAAAAAACTTCTTTTGTTGATGAAAAATTTCATAAAAATCTTTATACAACTTCCAGTCACTTGGAAGTCGTTTTGAAATGGTATCTTATCATGACAAGTATTTTTGTTTTCTAACTTAGTTTGCTCAAAGTACGATGAGCAATAAGACGAAAAATATTGCACCGAACTGGCAAAGTGTGCCAAAGTGTCTTTTCAACACTGTCTCGATTTACCAATAACAAAGTGTTTAAATAAATACCACCATTTTTTATATTCGGGCTGACTCAGTACATTGCACTTTCTTACACACTAAAAGCTGTCTTAAAAACATTTTAAGAATCGCTTAAGGAATTTGTAATTAATCTTATTTTGTTTTGTAGTGTTAATTTTTGTTTAGTTGAAGTCCTGACTCTAATCAATTTCTAAAACAGTTTTGTTACTGAAATTCGCTCATGAATAAATACCTATTTTATTTCATAGAACCCAGAATGCTTATTTTGTCATAAACCAGTTAGTTAATGCAATACGAACTGTCATAGCAAAAATATAAAATGTTTAAAAACTAAGGGTGGCTTTGTGAAGGATGACAAATGTGAAATGCTATTTAAAAGGATTTATGCTTTAGAAAGAATTTTGTATGATTCTTTTGGCATAGATCAGTAAGTTATATTCAATTTATTAAATAAGTTTGTGTATTATATTCAATGATAAAAATAATTTAATTTAATAACAGAGTTTTAGTATATGTATAAGTATAGCCACTGAAATACAATATTATAATATTATATTGTACCGTGACAATAATATAATACCTTGTCAGAGAAGAAAAGATATTAAGAAAAAACGGGTTAAAAAAATTAACTTCTAAAATTTAATGGTTACAGTCACTTTCTACAGCACAGCCATGGTACTTCAGTCGTGTAGGTTGTGTCAGTATTTTATTGATATACGTAATTTCTAATTTAAAATAGATACATACAATAACCAATTTTCTATTTGAAACAATGAAAAGACATTTATGTTTATTGTAAACATATTTCATGAGTCAACAACTGTAGGCTAAGAATATTTAAAAGACTAAATAAACGTAGTAGTTCGTATTCAATCATATATTCATTTTGAAACCTTAAGGTTCGTATAGTACCAATAACACCTACTTATTTCTCAAACATCTGAACGTATTAAGGTTTAAAGCCCGGATCCGTTAATTAAAGCCGGGTATCCACAGTGCGAGGCTGCTCGCTGCTAATGCCTCGTGCCATCTGCCTCAGGGTGAGCTCTTTAGCTGGCAGCTAGTTTGTAACCACGAATGCTCACTGCGAGCATGCGAACATGGCGCGAGCCACCCGCATTCGTAAGACAGTCGGTACAATGGTGTTTTTTCATAGAAAAGTGCAAGTTTCTGCTGCTGCTTTTATTGTGATGGCAACGATTATGATGACTTGACTTTTCTTTTCCCTCGACCTTTCACGTCGGTAAGACCCCAACAGAGACGTAATCTTATTTTTCAGATCTTTCACCGGAACATTCATTGACTGCGATATTTCACGCCACAAGTCGTCTCTCTTAAACTTATTGTAATACTCTCGGTGCTTAGAGTCCCAAAGCAAACGTTTGCTTTCGTAGCACTTCACTAGATCTCTTATTCTCTCATGAGTATCCATGGTGACAGTTTCGCGTGGAATGGTTTGCAGAGAACAGTTGTGTCTGGTACGGTGCGAGGCAGACAGCGCAGGTCTCCACTTAACGCACAACTCGGGGTGAGGCACCTTTGAGCACTGCTCTGAGACCGACTAGTACACGGCTCGCCACACATTGTGCGACGCGAGCGCCGCACAGGTGCTCGCAGTGAGCAACCCCGGTATCCACAGTCCGAGGCAAAGCCGAGCATTCGCATCGAGGCATTCGCAGCGAGCTGCCTCGCACTGTGGATACCCGGCTTAAATGTCACACTCAGGAATGATAAGTAATATGCAGCCTATTTTACTCATGTAACCCTACATGAGAATATAACGGTTTTGGGGCAGATTCCGGTTTTGTACAGTCACTAAAAATCATGAAATAATTTATTTTTGTAAAAAAATACAACCGACTTCGAACGTTCTAAAAAGAATGAAATAATTTCAATAAAGTAAACTTTTGTATTAGGCAAGCTCACATATTTTAAGTCGGCGCGGCTCTAAGATGATTTTTTATACAAAATTGAAAGAGGGTGTCCATATTGCAGGTGACTATCTATAACTAAAGGTGTTAATCTGCATGTCTTTTTCATAGCTATGCGTTAAGTGTTATTTTATTACCGTAATCAGAGATCGGCATTATAGTGGTATTAACGAGTATCTTTAAAAAGATTATAACGCATTTAAATGTTTCTAACTTGGAAAAGTAACGTTTTAATACTAAACTAGCTTCTTTTCCCTATCATAATATCAAACTAAATTATTTTCCTATTCATATAGAACATTTGTGTGTGTTATTTTCATAATGCATTTATTCTGAAGTAAACATAAAATACAAGAAAATATTTCCTTTAATATATAAACAAAACAGTTCAGTATGTTATTTATATATTTATGTTATCCAGCTACAATTTATGGATTTTCAAAATACACACACAATATTTAACTTCAATCATATTTGCAGTTTGAGCCGCGCCGACTTGAAATACGTGAGCTTGCCTAATACAAAAGTTTACTTTATTGAAATTATTTCATTCTTTTTAGAGCGTTCGAAGTCGGTTGTATTTTTTTACAAAAATAAATTATTTCATGATTTTTAGTGACTGTATAATTTTTTATATATTAATTACTTGAGGTTTTTTGATAAGCAAAACTGTTTGAAACAATCAAAAGTTCCACAGAACAATCATTATTTTAAAACTGCTTGTGTCACCTGTTCAGGTTACATAATCAATGGGTATGAAAATAAACATCTTTAGATATTCCTTAAGAAAGAAAGAGTTGTCCATTACATTAGGCCTAATGAAAAACTAACTGTCTTTTATAGATACATTGAAATGTCAGACATCATCGTTTCCTGCAATCGGTGTACTTCTACATTATAAAAAGAAATACAGTAACGTCTCAAGCCTTTTGGAACAATATGAAAGTTATTCCTCAGCTACCAGCACTAAAAAATCTCTCAAAAGTGGAAAATTGGTCGTTAACACCATAGTACCTTTCGTATAGTACCTTTGGAAAATATTATATGAAAGATTGGTTCAGCTAAAAGTGGTGTAAGTCACGTAGGGGGTCTTGTTTGCTCAAGATATAGCCTAGTCGAAATTGCAAATCATCTTCCTCTATGACTTTCCGAAGCAGGCATAATAGTATTGATATGATATAGTAACTGGGTAGAGAATATCAATAAACATTCCACATCTGCAAATGCATGTTTAGTAATTAACATTTTTAAGACAATTGACGATTATGCACTGTCACACTTCTAAGGTCATGTAAGGAATAATTGCATTTGATTTATATTTAGACCTGTTTTACGAATGCTTTGATTTTCACAATACACCTTTATTTGTCAATATCATACAGCTATTCACTGAAACATATATGTTTTTGTAAGTAAGAATATTCAATACTAAAAACAGAATTATTGTATACACAAATCAGGTCAAACGTTAAAATACATTTTTTATAGTAACCAAAACTAAATGCATTTTTCTCAATGTAATTCATTTAGGCTCCATGGCAAGAAATAGTTTATTGATCAATATGAAGCAACTGTTACATGAAGAATTATTGTCTGTAGCTTCATTTAAATGGTTTCAACTAACAGCTGTAGGAAAGTTATTATTATTTATTGCCTTCTCTGCACAAATGTAAACAAAATAAATGTTGAATATTTAAGGTTTTCAGAATTTTTCACCGAAACAAATATTATACTTAAACATAATATATAAGGTACCAAATAGAAACTCTCCTGGTTATTTTGGTGGTGGAACCACACTGATCGGTAAAAGAATCACAGAGAAATTGGTGAACATACATAGAAAAAAAAAACATCGCCACAAACAAATTGAGAACCTTCTCCTTTTGTTGGTAGTGGGGAAGTCGGTTAAAAATTGATACATACAATAACAAATTTTCTATTTGAAAAAATGAAAAGACATTTATGTTTATTGTAAACATATTCCATGAGTCAACAACGTAGGCTAACAATATTTAAAAGACTAAATAAACGTAGCAGTTCGTATTCAATAATATATTCATTTTGGAACATTAAGGTTCGTATAGTACCAATAATACCTACTTAGCCCTCAAACATCCGAACGTATTAAGGTTTAAAGCCCGGATCCGTTAATTAAGTGTCACACTCAGATATTGGCGAATGATAAGTAATATGCAGCCTATTTTACTCATGTAACCCTACATGAGAATATTAACGGTTTTGTGGCTGATTCCGGTTTTGTTTTGGGAAGTAGATGTTTAAAATATTGAACAATTACTTAATTACTCGAATGTTTTGCATTTACCAAAATTCTAATTCTAATAAGAACGTTTAGAAATAACTAAAATAAATTAAACCGAGGAAAAACTTGTTGATTGTCAGCACAGTAAAAGTTGTATGCGTTACAAACAAATACTTTTGAAACTGTCCACAAATGGAATCAATAAGTTCATGTAAGGCAAATCAGCTGGACTATAGTCACTGAAACTTATGGTTAATTTGTAGTAACTTTGGGGAGTGAGCTGGTCTAGTGGTTAGAGTGTGGGACTTCGGTCCCTGAGGTCCCGGGTTCAAATCCCACCAAATCACCAATGGATTTGATCTAAGTGATAATGCCACAACTCCTAGGTCTAGCCTGAAGTAATGTGATGAACTATCCCGGGCTCGTGCCTAGCGTCTTAGGACAAAAATACGTAGTAACTTGTGTAAGGTATGTTTTTTTCTAGCAGGTATGTGACAGTCCTTTTGAGCAAACTCGTTTTAGAACCATATTATTATACCTATTAACCGATGGATTTTCCATCTGCTTGTAAAAGGCTGAATACAGTTTTAAGGTCTGTTTTGTCCTATGTTTGTTAAATACGTTTATAATCTTCTAATATATAAAATTCTCGTGTCACAGTGTTTGTCTGCAAACTCCTCCGGAACGACTTCACCGATCGTTATGAAATTTGGTGTGTAAATTCTGTAGGTATGCGAATCGGACGTAAACTATTTCCCGTTTCGAAATTCTTAAAAGGGCTCCGCCCCAGTGGCTCCGGAGTTTTCCATGTTAACCTTATGAGAAATGGAATTATTGAATCTTAACAGCTGTTTCAATTAAACAAGTTGGTTCTGTTCTATGATGTTCAATAGCATTAAAGTTACAAGGATTACCAACAGGGTGCAGCACTATTATTTCTTTTACATTTATGACAACAGCTAATTTGCAACCAAAAGGTGAGTGAGCGTAGCGAACGAACTTCAACCTGGAGGCGAGTTAGCGTAGCGAACGAGCTAACCTGAAGGCAAGTGAGCGCAGCGAACGAGCTCCAACCTAAAGGTGTGTGAGCGTAGCGAACGAGCTCCAACCCAAAGGTGAGTGAGCGTAGCGAACGAACTTCAACCTGGAGGCGAGTTAGCGTAGCGAACGAGCTAACCTGAAGGCAAGTGAGCGCAGCGAACGAGCTCCAACCTAAAGGTGAGTGAGCGTAGCGAACGAGCTCCAACCCAAAGGTGAGTGAGCGTAGCGAACGAGCTCCAACCCAAAGGTGAGTGAGCGATGCGAACGAGATCATCTTGAAAATTAAACGTAACGGTACTTTCTTTCCATCGGTCTGTCTTAGGGGAAACCTATAACTTAGGCGATACGAAGTTCGCCGGGTCAGCTAGTATATTTATATATTTTTGTTTTACCAACATTCTTCATATTTCACGTAAATGGGAGACTCTATTTGTAGCAATCGTAGTTTAAGATATAACCCAGTCTAAACTAGATCTAGAAGTCCCTAAAATCAAACATAAATCTATAATTTCTGAAAACAGCCGAAAATCAATGCTCTTTACGAAAATAGTTTGATTCAAACACTTAATCGTACAAATAAATAAAGAACAATCGCATTTATATTACTGTTGTCATTCACATTCTATTGTTTAGGGAGTTTCGTCCCATATAAACATTATCTTAACAGAATAATTTATTCATCAACCTTTGTACTGACTATTGTTGTTGCTCACTCAGTGAATTATTTGCCTCAAACCTTTGACGTGTTTCGAATCCGCAAATATCATTAGGTTATTTCACTGGAATCTTGTTTTAAGCTCGCGTTCAAATACTAGGGAAGGACGATTGAACAATGTTCAATAGAATGTTGGGCCACTGATCCCGCTTATATTGTTGATTGACAATGCTATTGGTTTTATGAACAAAGGCTGTGTGTTGAATAGTGCTAAATATATTTGGCTATACAAATAACACTATCAATCATTTTATTTCATGATGGTCAAATATAGTGTATTTACTTAACCGTTAAATAAATTTTAGCAAAGTTTTTACGATTTAGTGCAAAATTAATACTTAACCCATATTAACCATAACCACTTTTCAATGTATATTTTCAAGAACATCCCAACATGATTTTTTTTATCGAGAATTTCCACTAAAAAGGTCTCAAATAATTTTCATACTAAATCTTATGTGCCTCAAAATGCTTATAGGATGTAAAGCAGTTTTCACTGTATTTATAGATATATTATCAAACGGTTCTTAGAAACGCCTATTTTGTGTCATTTTAAACAAATTTAATGTCCAATATATTGAAGTAGTCTTAATAATGTAAGATAATTATACTTCCCCGATATTATTCAAGATTCACCTACATTGCATTGTAATATAGCGACATCATCTCCTTTTTTTAGCGAATTTCCCATATAGGGAATAAGCTATTACCGTAGTACTCATGGTAAGACCTGGACCCGGGACCGATTTGTTTTTCGTTTTGAGGTCCCTAGAGGCCAAAAACACCATCTGTTCAAATTCATATATATATATATATATATATATATATATATATATATATATATATGTCCGTTAGCGCGATAACTCGAGCAAAAATGATCCGATTTTGATTAAATTTGGTACAAACGTGTAAACCTACGTTTATTTGAACGAGTTCGCGAACCAGCATGATCGGACCATGGGAACGGGGGTTTATGGGGACTTTTATGGGGTAAAAATGGGTTTTTCCCATTTTTGACCCAAAAACATAAAATTTAGCAATTTCTTTTTAAACTATTTTGTAGAGCTTAAAAAAAACAAATTATTTAGTATATTGAAGCTTTATAATGCGCCTAATGGTTACGGAGAAAATTCCAAAAAATTGTAAATTTAAAATTCCCATGTTATTCTTATGGAGGATAAGTAAACTGTTGTAGTTTGCTTGTTTATAAACATATTTTGCCCAAATTTGGAAAATGTTTTTATTTCTTACTAACTATTAACATTTTACATTAAAAACACTTTTACCCCTGTTGCAGCAAACCTAAGTATGTGTAAAACTGATTCTATTTAAATAGGGAATAAATGTGATATTTTTAAGGAGACATTTTAGTGTAAATCCATTCAGGGAAATGGAAATTCGCTTAGTCTGCAGGTTTGCTGCGGCGGGGGTATTTTTTTTTTGCAAATACATGTTCTGTCAAAAGCATCAACCATACAGTACTACTGTAATTTCAGTTTTATTATAAATTATTTCTGTCGTTTTTACCTTCAGTTCAACCTTTTTAAATTGTTTCTAAAACCCT
The DNA here is from genome assembly GCF_028750875.1 of Macrosteles quadrilineatus. Classification (NCBI taxonomy): domain Eukaryota; kingdom Metazoa; phylum Arthropoda; class Insecta; order Hemiptera; family Cicadellidae; genus Macrosteles; species Macrosteles quadrilineatus. The sequence continues at coordinate 102,137,453 of NW_026542596.1, read as the reverse complement.
TTTAGTGTAAGCTTTTATAGATATATATTTTTTAATGTAACTCTACTTTCACAGGAATAAGGTCCTGTTAATTTATATGCTCAACATCATAAAACTTTTGCACTAGCTTAAAGAAACCGTATTTCTGAGGGAGAGTGCTTTAACGAATTTATTAATGAAAAAGGGAAGAAGTCGAATGAGAGGTAGTGTTAAAAAAAAAAACGTTTAAATATTTGGTTTATGACGAGATATTCACGTGATGATCAACTGCTGCAAAGCCTAATAAAAATCATGAGTTTAAAAATAATCAGTGTTTGTAATTGCTTATTAAATTATTCTTATTTATTAGTTCCTATAATTTTTACAATTTTCAATAATATTATTTTTTAATGCCGTTCCTACAACAAAGCACAGCGCTGTAACGTCGCAACAATGCTTTACTAAAAAATTCAGCTTGAGTCAATCAAACCCGAGACTGAACTGCTTAAACTATTAACAGGCCCTTTGGTCTATTGAAACGCCAGCCTCTATAGACCTTTACACAGCCCCTTCGCTGAATAGGATACATTAGAAAACTAAAATATCCTCGCCGCAGCAAACCTATAGACTAGGAGAATTTCCATTTACCTGGCAGAATTTCTACTAAAATATTACCTAAAAATTTTCGGATTTATTTCCTATTTAATTAACATTACTTAGTGGGTACCTAGGTTTTCTGCTACAGGGAAGATATTGAAATGTGTTTTTATTGCAATGTAGATAGCTTAGTATTAAATAAACAATATTTCCAAATTTTGTTTAAATATATCCATAAACAAGTAAACTACAACAGTTTATTTATTCTCCATGAGAATAACATAGAAATTGTTAATTTACAATTTAATAAATTGTCTCCGTAACAGTTGGGCATACAACGACACTTCAATGTAAAAAACTATTTCTTTTTAAGCACTACAAAATGGTTTGAAGAGAAATTATGAAATGTTTTGTTTTTAGGGTCAAAAATGGGAAAAATCAATTTTTAAACCATAAAAGTCTCCATAAACCCCTATTCTCATAGTTCGATTATGGGTTAAAGGTAGGTTCACACATTTGTACCAAATTTAATAAAAATCGGACTATTCTTGCTCGAGTTGTCCCGCTATGTACATATAAGAATTTGAACGGATGGTGTTTTTGACCTCTAGGGACCTCAAAACAAAAAAGTAAATCGGTCCCGGGTCCAGGTCTTACCATAAGTACTACGGTAATAGCTTATTCCCTATATGGGGAAATTCACTAAAAAGATGTGCTACATTAATTATTGTGTTGATTTATAAAATTATGTCAAAACTAAAACCATAATTTAATTGTACGGAGGTTTAAATTATGTCACCTAATTTACTAGTAAGATGGTCTAACGGGTTAAAGGGTTGAGTTTCTGCTTTGCAGCCTCAGGTTCAAATCATCAGATTGCGGATTTAGGTGGCTACTGATCAAGTTCCATGTAAATAAGTGTAAAGCCTACATAATCACAACATTTTCAATCTACTTCCAATATTTAGGAAATATTAACAAATTTACTTTATTTTTATCAACTATGAGCGAATTAATAGGTTATCATTTCATTATAAATCAATTACAAATGTTAAATTAAATTGAGTGTTCTAGTGATTGTTTAATATAAAATCCAATAATTTTAACCATATTTATACATTGGATTTGCTTTGGTAACTACACAAATACACAAATTAAACAACAATATCACAAGTAATAACCAAACACCCGCAGGTTACCTGGTTCAATTTGGTAGAGAGCGATGTTTACGTTTCATTTTGGACTAGCGTTCTTGTGTTTGTAAAACTATAGGTATTTTAGTTGTGCGATCATAGCCCTTATGAAAATACAAAACCTGTATTTTTATTGGAAAAGTGGTGTTTATTTTTTCTGATTTTGTTGTTTTTATTTCAATATGTTTCCGTTAGGTATCCTTCTAACTAACCTAGTGGAGGTAAATATTTTCAATTTACACGTGTTACGATATAGTATTGTATAATACAGTATAGCAGGCACTTATGTAACGATAGAAGATTGTTAACGATAGCCTATTATGTAACGATAGCCAATTATAAATTATAGAAGGGACAAACTCACAAATCAAAACTAAAATAATTATGGTGTCAGAGGGGTTTAAGTAGGTATTTGTCAATATTGCATACATTTCAAATAATCAATTATCATCAACTTACTACCAAACGAGATATGTAATTCAAAATCGTCGTTATAAAGTTCTGTTTATTATTTAAGTAAAATGGCAAGCAGTCCTATACAAAGTTTAACTCCTATTTACATAACCATTATTAAAATCAGAATATGCAAATTACATATTAACTAAATAACTATAAATTGTATATTGATAAAGCTACCTATACTTAACGATCAGTAAACCAAGGGAGATATTACAAAAGTTGGTCTGTTTGTCTGTGTGGAGAGCAGACCAATACCAGCCATCATCCCTCGAGCATTAAGCTTTTCAGCACACTTTAATTTATAGTTTCTTATAACGATATAGAAGTTTTATGAATTAGATATTCTTACCATTCGGCAACTTGTTACTTCTGTATGATTCATTTTTTAAGTACTATTTCAAATATTTTGGTAATCTTGAAATTGATTTGTATAACCTATTTCAAATCTGAGTAACTAAATAGCATTACTCACTAAAAATGACAGATATAATAATGGTTTTCGATTCAATATAACCTGTAATAAAAAGAATTATGTAATTTAATATATTTCTCTAACTCTCAGAATGTTAGCATTTTCACTCAGCATCAGAAATCACATAAATAAAAGAGGTCCACGGGAAATTCCAATTAAGCATCAATGACAACTGTCACTCACGATGGCTTAGTTCATAGTACATTATTAAAATAGGGGGTTTCTTATTTTTCAGACAAGGTTTATGAAGTAAATAATAACCCCACCGCAGCAAACCCAAGTGCAACTAAGTGAATTTCCATTTGCTTAGTGGGATTTCCACAAAAATATTCCCCTAAAATAGTTTTATTTATTCTATTATATTTTATTTAGTTCATATTTATTTGCTTTGTTAACATAACTGTTATAAAATTAATTTTAATGAGTACTTAGGTTAGCTACTGAAGGTACTAAAGGTAAGGTAATGAGGTGTGTTTGTTAAACTGTTAACAGCTTAGTATGACGTAAACAAGTTTGCCAAATTAAATAAAACTATTTCCATAAACAAGCAAACTACAAAGATTTATTTAGTGAGATTCGAAATAGTCAGTTTTTTTTTTTTATTTCCACCGTAACTGTTAGACATACAACAATGCTCCCGTATATTAAATTATTTGTTTTTTATGCTCTATAAAATGGTTTAGGAAGGAATAATGAATTATGTTTTTAGGTTCAAACATGAGAAACCCCTATCTTAACCCCATAAAAACCCCCCACAAACTCCTTTTTCCATTGTCCGATCATGCTGGTTCGCGAACTCGTTCGAATAAAAGTAGGTTTACATGTTTGTACCAAATTTCATCGGTATATGTTTACTCGAGTTATTGCTCTAAAAGACACACACCCACATATACACAGACACACACATGATGAATTGGTGTTTTTGGCCTCTGGAGACCTCAAAACAAAAAAGTAAATCGGAGACCTACGGTAATAGTTTATTACCTATATGGGAAATTCACTAAATAATTTTATCTTTAAATATAATCTACTAAAACTCTAGACATCATCAATATGATATGCTTAAATGAAACGGGTCTTGTCATTAAGGTTTCAATGAGTGGATTTTTATTTTTTTCATTTAGCCTATCAATACAACGACTAATTGGAACATATTACTAATATTTGCCATGAAACAATCGCGGGTAAGGAAATACGTAGGATTCTTAATATTTTGGATATGACATTATAGACTAAGTAGGCCTTCTGTAGGTTTCATTGCCGATCCCCTCCCTCAAATAAAATCACAGACAGCCCAAACTGTCATCAGCACAGACGCTCTGAAGGTCCAACTACAAGAGTCCTTCACTCGTCTAGACTGGAGTGATATCTCCCAGATGAATAACGTGTGGAACAGTTCGGTCTAACAGTTGTTGAACCATTAGTGAATATTGTTAATTGGTCAACCACTTGTTCATGACTCCCGACATGAAAAACGTAAGAAAAAAATCTATGGGTATATCATAGATTATTTGTTACACTTGTGTAAAGTTCTTTCAAAACCAAAGCACTTTCAACATGTTTTGTGTGTTAGCTTCAAAGCAACCGTTTTGTTAGTTAAATATGGAATATTCCAAATGATCACTACGTGAGACAATAAGTAACTATTGTAACTTATGCTTAAGTTTGACTAGCAAAATTACTAAAATGATCGATCTACAATAAAAATTTTATCTACAATCGGATTCTTAACATTCTAATTGTAAAGTGAATATGTGAATGTGTTAAATTGGTATGACGATACTAATTTAAAAAAAAACTCCTAAAATTTGAAACAATCCTTATTAGTTTAAGGAATTAAATGTTCAGTTTGAAACAGTAAAATATTGTCAAAACCTTATTGAGCTTCATTTTAAGACCAACGCATTAGGGTTTTTTTTTCGTAAATCGATTTGGTTTTTGCAAGCTTCTGGCTCTGGGAAGTGGGAATTTTACAGAGGAATTTGTTCCCTCATACTTTGTAACACTCCCTCATACTAGTAAGTGCTGCAGGAAGACTTAACTTAAGTATACCCCTTTTTGGGGCGATAAATTCAATAGATCACAAAATGAATAGACCTTTTATTACTGTTTTTCATTTCAATTATAACCTACCTCATTCACAAGGCTCTATAAAGTAAGAATATGTATTTGAGTACAATTTTATAAAGTACATTTCTAGGACTTGTTTAAATAAATGGAGCATAGAGATATTTCCAAGCCCTTACTTACTTACTACTATTTGAATATAAAAAAATAACTCGTAGAAAGTGTTCCTATCCTTGATTTAATTATAGCAAATGCTTTGATGTTTTTGTCACTAATAAGTTAAAATTTTAAATATGGTTCATTAGCCTATATTAGTATAAATATTGTTTGAAACCGTCAAATGTATTTGAATTTTCATCAACTTATACATTAATTTATCCACGACGCAGAGTTTTATCCATGAGACCGTGTAGATGCCAGCAATAGGAGACCCTTTATTCAATAAAGATAAAACGAGGCAGCCCCAACTGCTAGCTCTGCTATAACGCCAACCAGAATCAATAAATTTGTACCCCTATTTGAGCAGAACCGATATCTATAACTCGTTATCTCGATGCCTTGCCAGAACTACCCACATCATAACCCAGTTTGATAGTGATTTTGTTTTCTACATTTTACAGATTTTGATTAAAACTCCCCTTAGATGAAAAACTTAATCTAATTTGATGTATCACTTACAAAAACTAAACTGAGTCAGCTATTGATTTGAAATACTGTTACTGTAATCAGAGTAAGCATAGATTTAAATTATTCCTCGATATCCTGATCATACTTGGTAATGTTTTGTATTTAACAGTGTTTACATGGTTCTCGCATGTATTTAATGATTTAAGAGTGTTTGCTATGTTTACAAGTGTGTTTACTTTATGTCCCATAGTGGCTATACAGTGTACACCGCTTGTGTCTAAGAGTGGGTGATAGAGTGTCTACGTACCTTATATGAGTAATTCAAAGTTTTTACATAAATTATCACTCCGGTTTTGCTAGTTCCAGCAACATTTTTCTTTTGTGTGTCAGAGTGTTCAGATGGTTCTTCGTGTGTCTCAGAGTGTTTTCATAGTTTCTCTTGTGTTTGTTTAAGAAAATTTAAATTTGTTATCTTGAGTTGTTTACATATGTTTCAGAGCTCTTGTGTTTCAGAGTGTTTACATTTGTTTCAGAGCTCTTGTGTTTCAAAGTGTTTCATAGTTTCTCTTGTGTTTGTTTACTTGTGTTTCAGAGTGTTTGAATGGCTTCTCTTGTGTTTCAGAGTGTTTAAATGGTTCCTCTTGTGTTTCAGAGTGTTTACATGGTTCCTCTTGTACTTCAGAGAGTGTTTAAATGGTTCCTCCTGTGTTTCAGAGTGTTTAAATGGTTCCTCTTATGTTTCAGAGTGTTTAAATGGTTCCTCTTGTGTTTCAGAGTGTTTATATGGCTCACGCGCTGAGACGCATCTCCTACGCCACCTGTGATCCCACTCACTGCCAGTTCAGCTTCCTCGCCAGAGAACCAAAAGGACATTGTAGTCTTCAGTACTGCCACGCCTTCGTTACCAAAACTGCTGAACAGGTAACATGCTTTTACATGGTACAATGCATGATTTTCATTCGGTGAGTCATTTTCTTCTGCAAGCATATTTATTTTAATCTCATTGTGAGTGCATTGTGTTTTTAATATTATATATTTCTAGCTGTTGGCCCGTCCTACGTACGGGAATCAATTAGTCGATTAAGACTGAATTTAATTGAGAACAGCTAATACACGCGTAAAGAACAATTCTGGCTGCTTTAATAGAGAAAGTCATCTTGTAAACAAATATCACGTGATCACCTATTTCTGTCATCCTATTATAGGCATATACGATATGCATTTTAAATCTGATAATTTAACTGTAAAACACCGATTGTGTTGATTTGAAAAGCCACCAGTTTAAAGTGCAATTTCTACATATCACCTTACATTACACATTATCACTTACTGGGTACCTTATTTTACCTCTGTGGCCACTGAAACCTAAAGAGCATTTTTGCCTCCCATTCTCAGTTTCACCTGCCTCTTCTAATGTCGATCCCAGTCTGGAGAAGTCTTTCAATGCCTGGTCCTCAAAGTGGTCGTCTATCTTGACGTTCTCCTTGGAATACATTTTTAAAAGTTGATTTATCGCCTCTCCTCCACGCATAGCCTGTCCATTCCAGCCTTTGACTTCTGGAAAGCCTGATATATCTGGGTGTTTAAACATGAATTAATTAACTTAACAAGTAAATTCTCATTTCTAAAGGTTTAAATTGACTGCAATATTTTACTGGGTTAAGATAGAAACTTCTAGTTTCCGTTGTTAGTTTTCTTTTATCACGACTATCAGAATGAGGGGTCACTCCACGGGGCTTAAAATTTCAATTTTTTTAGTTTTCTTGAAATCCCCTGTTTTGGGTTGGCGAACCAAGTAGCAATTAGGCTCAAAAAGTACTTCATAACATGTCATAGATGTGTGCAGAGTTTAGTTTTTCTAGTGTGAGCCGTTACAAAATTTACAGGTGGTCTCCAGACTTGGAAAGCTGTAAGTTAAATTTCACTTCTGTGAATTCCAATTGACTGCCATTTTTTACTGGGTTGAGATACAGACCCCTTTGTTTGCGTTATTGGTTTTCTTTTATCAGGACCTTCGAAATTGGGGGTTACTCGGTGTAAGTTTTGGACATTATAGTTGCATTACTTATTTAAAGTAGGCCTACTATTGAGTATTTATTTATGTATTTAAGTAATACTTTTTAATCTTTTATTAATGGAATGTTGTTTTTTTTCGTTAGGAATAAAACAAACATACTCTTTTTTACAAATGCACTTTTTACAATTTTTTGTGTATTTTCATCAGTTAACACCTATTTATCTATGAATTATGGTCATCAGTTAGCTCTACCTCAATTGTTAAAAGGTATGTTTTCTTATTTTCGATCCCCTTGACAACGCAGACGCTTTACGAGTTGTCTGTCTAAGACTTCAGCATCCGAGAGCAACAAACGTAGGTTCACACAAATCTCACTCACACCACAAATCTTGGTTTTACTATTCCAAGCAAATTACAAATACACCTATGATGGCTTTGTGCAGATCCCTATGTTCAATCATACCTACTTTTACTTTTGGAACCTCAACGATTTACTTAGAATATTGTTCAATATTCCCATTGAAAATATTATAACATAGAGGTATTCAAATATGATATAGGATTAGATAACATAACGTAAAAGGTAAAAGTAAGTGTGTAGAATATCTTTGGCAAGTATATCGAGAGAAGAGGCGAGACCGAGTGCTTTGATACATCGCGCATCAGTTGATACTGTGGCTTAAGCGAGGGAATAACTTACTTTACATGTAAATCCTTTCGGAGAAGGATCTTCTATGCAAATACCCGTTTTCTGTTACCGATCCTATTATTGACTATTTACACCGACGTAGGATACTCTGCATCGACATATTGTATACTATACAGGGTGTCCTGTAACTCTCTGGACACATGTATATAGCGTCATTGCTTAGGCCAAGACAGACACATGTCACCATAGGAACATGGGTCTGTGGTGCCTAGTTTTCCGTCTGTCTATATTTATGTGTTTTTTTACAAACAAATGCATAACTCAAAAACTGTTTGAGATACAGCATTTAGATTTTGTTTAATGTTTATCTTATTAAGATTTTTTCTTGTTTAAAATTATACGAACAAATCATTAACCGTTTCAAAATGACAGCCAATAAAACAACTTTATGTCGAATTTCACGAAACCCGCTAACTTTACAACAAAACTGAATGAGACAAAAAAGTTAGTAGTAGGTATTCATATAGTATTCAATGATACCTTATTTGGTAAGAATGGAAAATAATAACAGAGAAATAACTTCTTTTACAAATGCATGACCATTTTTCTCCTTTTAAACAATGCTACCACTCCTTTTACATTGTCTAAATATCTTTACAATAATCTGCTATACGTCAATCAGGTGTTTAAAACATAACAGCTGATTCAATCTTTTTTGTTGATTGTATAACTTGTTGTTCAGGCAAACGCTATATACATGTGTCCAGAGAGTTACGGGTCATTCTGTATTTACCAACATTATTATGAGGTGTTTGGAGACTATGTTTGATGCTAAAGAAAGACTGACCACAGTGATATTTTTCCTTAGCCTTAATATTGTTTGGTAAATTAGAGAGCATTAGTAATTGTTTACAGTTTTAGAACATGCTTTTGCTAAAATGATAAGTTAGTACTTATTGATATTTATTTCCATATTCATTGCTCCTTTAAGAAAATAACAGATGTATACAATATTGATTTAATTGCAATCCTGTAAATAATAAAAATCAAATACAGCTATCACTTAATAAAACTTGAACGAATATGCAACTGAAGTTTAAACTAAAAATTACTAAAACCTAAAAGCCTAAACATGTGGGGTTGTTTATTCACGAAAGTTAGTTTATTTTCAACGTGATGTTGTGTAATTGAAAGCAAATACGAAATAACGTCACTCACACGAGCAAGGTAATTAGGACCTCAGGGACAGACAGTTATAAAGTCCACATTGTCGACAGGTAAATATATCTGGCTTGTTAAAACATTTAGTTTACCTTCGTGTAACGTTAAAATCATCCATGTTGAAGTTTGCTATGCAATTGGAATATTTTTATGAAGACAGACGTTCGTGGTTGTAGACTTACTTGCAGACAAGTGATTGATAGTTTAAAACTATTCAGATTTCCAAGAGTCAGGGCATACTATACGCCTAGGGAACGCGGGAGTGAGCACCACATAGCAGACTACTGTTTGTAGCTGACGGGTCTTGCCAAGTACTTCATGCTGGCATAGACTAATTCTATGATGATGGTCTATGCAACTGTTGAACTCTGTTATTTACTAACTTACCAATTATCAGTTTTGAGATTGCCATTGAGGGTTTATAGTCAACGGTTTTACTAAAATTGATACTGAACGTTTCCTGAACACTGCCATATTCGCTTTGTGCATTCTTAAACCTTAAAGTTTATATTGATAACATGTTTTTAGAACTGTGTACTAAAAACTACTTTGAACTGTGTACTAAAAGCTAATTTAAGTATTTGGTTGTTTTATATCATATTGCACTTGTATCAGACTGTTTACAAAACCCATAAATCATAACAAGTTGAAGCTTTGAAAACGTTTGATTTTCTTCATCGAGTTTAAGAAGTAACATATAAAATTTTAATAAACTTGTTGTATATTTCTACACACTCAGTCATCAAAGTTAAACCAAAAATGATTCTCCTATAAAAAAAAAAACATTCATTATGAAATTCGTTGAACAGGTACGTAAAATCATGTATATGCATTCTATTTACAATAGCTAATTGAAAATATCAATAATTGATTCTATGATCATACCTTAAGCACACGATTGGTCCAAACATATTACTTGTGAACAATCATAATGGTCTCATATTTTTATCAGTGGAGAGACACACGTTGTATTGCACAGACATTAAATTCAGAAGGTCGTGAGTCTGTCGTCATAGTTACCAGAAGGGCTTTCGTTTACATGGAACAACAAACTAATTAATTGTTGAACAAATTCCGACTCTAATTTATTTGTGACGGTGAACATTCTACAATATAAATAGACAAAAAAGTCCAATACGAAATATAAATGAAATATGATTTCCTAGAACTATTCAATGGAACAAATGAAACTGGATAGGAGAAATGATAGTGCCTTTAATTGAACCTAATTTGCTTGCAATTCGGTGTTTAATATTACTTTGAACAAAGATATAATATTTAAAAGGCTGCATGTTTTTTTTTTATTTCCAAAAATAAATATTTACTTTACCAGTGTCTGCATGACTGAAATGGTTAATTAACCACATGCACATATTCTTGGTAATCTTTCGTTCAGTTGTTTACTTTTGGTGTTCCAAGGTTTTAGTTTTTAAATTATAATATGAAATTATACGTAGAAATTCTGGTTCACCCCTTTTGGTAATATATAATGAACTGTGTTTGCTAATTGAAATACATTTTAAGGCTAATAGTTTAGTTTAGTTATACGTATTTAGCAGATTACCAAACAACTCAACAATAATTATAAAGATGCATCCAAAAGATGGTTTGATCAATGGTTGAATTTATATGTGAACAAACGTTGTAAGATGCATTTCCATCACAGTTCAATATCCTTCCATCGTGTCCAAGTACCCTCAGGGGGGATTATGGTGGGATAATGGGGGATTTCAAGGGAGTTTGGGGGGCTTTGCGGGGTATACGCAGAGAAAGAATGTACTCTCCTACGTAACCTAGAGGAAAAGGTTATTTAATTTTAAAAACTCGAGGTGGATTGTAAATTGTTTTAGTTCAAATAAATTTGGATTAGAATTGAATTCAACACGTAATGAATCACAAAATGAATTGGGATTGAACAAATAATGTGTGAATGTGTATTATTAATGCTTGACGAAAAACATACACCCTGTACAGTATTTAGCAGGCCAGCTGATCATTTGTGAGGGAGAGATAGAACATATTACAAAATCCCCACATGGCCGCAACAATACAATAACACAAATTAAAGAATTTTAACATTCCCTTCTTAGAAACTGTGCTTTTTACCTTCTTCATATAGTTTTGTGTAGCTATTTCATTATTTTCTCCTCTTATGTTCCATTCAATTAACCCTTTCTTTGTATAACCAATTAACCCTTTATTTTGAACTTAAGTTGTGTGTTGTAAATCTAAACTCAAAAACTGTTATTTGAAGAATGTATTATTTCATTAGAAGAAACATATTTGTACATCCTCTACCAGACCTTCCAGAACATCATGTGAGGTAACTTAACAACTAATTGTAATCTAAATTAAAACCAAAAGTCCTTACCATCATTTTTGTAACCAAAATTATTAAATTATATCCCTTATGTACAGTCCACTTTTATTTGTAAAAGAAACCCCCTCTTAGGATTACACTACTCACCCTTTTACTAGTTTTACCTCAAATAAAAATGTATAAATAAAAATGCGGTTATTTATCTAGAGATTCTCTGATAAACCCGATTTCAGAAAATTATAGTAACCATTATCCCAAACATTGACAGTTATTTTTAAGTACTCATTGTTATTAAAGTTATTCAAGATATAATACGTTAATTAGTTGCCTTCTTGTACATCGCAGTGATGATAAACATTTTTTCTCAGCCTCTAAAGAACCACTAGGAATTTCTGCCACCTTGGCGTGAGTTTTAAGAAGAATCTTATCATTTTAAACAGAGAGTAAGCAAGGTTAGTTGGGCTTACAGACTACATATTTTGTATAAAATAGTGTGTACAATTTACTTTTTTGATTACGACATAATTTTATACGACCAAAATATATTTGCTTGTGTCAATATTTATTTTGGAAATGATTAAGAACAGTACTGATAACGATCAATTTTTGTTACGATGGGCAAAAAATTAAGTTCATAAGGTTTACTGTTGTTGAATCTGAGTGGAGCTACATCTCTTTCATCTGTTACCAATTAAAATAAATCATTTAAATATTGCTATGGGAAATTCGAACCTATCAATGAAACAACGTTATCTTTCAAACGTTTCACACCTCTATTCATAAACGTTCAAAAATACTCTGATAAACTGGTCACTTCGGTCCCACTGAATTGAATCACCCTAACTATGTCCGCACAGATGTGATAACGTTGGCACCACGGGGTTTAAAACGGAACGAAATTGTTTTAGCTGGCAATTAATTTGTCGAACGCCTGTATGTTGTTGCTATAGTGACAGACTGACCTGGCGAAATGACGAGAACCAACTCGCTGTAATGATTGTGTGAGTTTGTAGAGAGTTGAAATTTACATTTATGCGACTGTTTAGGTTTGGGTAAACTTATATCACGAGGAAAATTATGCCGTGTTTGTGGATATTACCAAATATAAAATGCAAATTTGCTTAAACCTGCAACTTATTGTTTAATAATTTAAGATAGATGAATATTCAATGTTAAAAAGTTATACCGTAGTTAAAGAAAGTTAACTAAATATTCTAGATGTATTCAATCAAAAGGGTTTGAAGGGAAAGCAGGTCAAACACCTCACATAATACATCCGATATTTTACCCCCGGCCCCATATGGGGATGAAACAATTAACCATACAACCATTAGGGTATTAACCATTAACCAGAAGTAACCATTATCTTCAATTTTATAAAGTCTACTATTTCCATAACTCTTCCTATTCTTCCCACAAGGGGTGCAACACCCTGTATCAAGAAAAGGAATATCAAGATGGAACTTAATTTTAACTTTGATTTTAATAATTTTTAGTTCTTAATAACCCGTACTACATATAATAGATTAGCTGGTTATTGATTAATCAGTTTTCACCATTGTTGTGGTTTTGTTTTGAAGTTAAAAGCCACTAAATAAAAGTATTTGCCTTTACCATGTTCTAATTTAAATACTTGAATATTACTTTACGATAACAAAAAAGACTGATACGTTTCTACGTAAATTAAAAGAGACACTGAAATCACAAACGGAAATATGTGTTTCAAAGCTGCACCTATGTTTGCCAAGTACTATTTGCAACGATGCAAAAGTTGCTGGCCGCAATATTCAGTCTTACAAGAGCTTTACACACAACTAACTGTGAACGTATCATTCCACGGTTGTGGTTACTTTGTAACTAGGCCAAGAGAAGTGTTGCATTATCAAAGCGCAAAACTTACTTTGTTAAACATATGTAATACATATTTTGAGTGCTATTTATGATGCTAAGCAGGTATTTTTTGCAATAATACGGGTAATAAATATTGTCCAAACATAAAAATAAAATTTGGTAACCGTTCGTAAAATTAAATTATGTTAGTAACACAACTACGAACTACATGACCCTGTTTGATTTAAGTACACAATATTCATGGAGTAAAATAATGATACACTTGACATTTCTGAAAGATCAATGCGTATACTATCCATCATATAATTCTTACTAACCTTCAAAAAATCTCCCTTTCACAGCAACGGCATTGACTCGAAAACCTTGATACCTTAATAATCATTCCATATTATGAAAAAGATTATGTGGATTGCAAAACCAACGCATTGTTGTATGAACAGTAAAATTTACATATATGCACCATTAAAACCCTTTTTTGCAATACCTCCTTCACCAAACAATATTTCTTGCATAGTATTTGTATAAACAATAATTCCTTTGACTAGTAGTTATGAAATAATAATCTGTTACATTATGTTAACTATTAAAGGTTAAGGGGGAAAAGACGTGGTCTAGTATAAGAACTATGATAAGAGGACGTTGTTCCGGTCTCTGAGGTCCCCGTTTCAAATCCCGCCAACCACCGACTGATGTTAGTTACTATATATATGGTTTGCCAAGACCCTCTGTCCTGAAGTAATGTGTACAACTATTCCAAGCAAGAGCTTAGCCTCCTAGGGTTAGAAGGTAAAAAAGGGTGACTTTAATTTTTAGCATAACCTTATTGACAAAATCTTCATCCAAACTACATTAGCTTTTTAGTTTCTCAAAATACTTACCAATTTCCGTAAAGCATGAGTTGAGGGTTTTTTTCTGCTCAATAATGACAATCTCTTCATAATCCCTCCTTGGCATGGCAGAACACGAAGTGCGCACACTGTCACGTCCCGTGAATACAAAACTGTCGTTTTACTGAGTAAATAAAAAAAATAATATTCTTTTTCTTGGTAGATTTTCTTCAGGTCTTTGCAGTACTTGTAGAATACATTAGTTGTAATTGTTTAGTTTTACAGAAATAACAAACACGTTCGCTTGGCAAAATTGTGTAAAATCCTAATGTATTACCACTCAGAACATGGATCGAGAATAGATTTTGATATTATGTCATTTTTTAATGTTGTGTATATAAAATTTATTTACAAGTAATCAGATTGTTTCCACAGATTTATCTCGGAAATTGAACAGTTTTATCAATCAGTATCCTTATATGGTGTATGCATGTCAAAAACAACCTTTTAACTAATTTTGCAATACTTCTACATTATTATCTATTGTTATTCATCTTATAAAATACATCAATGTCTTTTTTTACTAAGAATCCATTAAGGGAATGTTATAATTCAATGTTTCACTAAGGTAAAAAAGTCTGTTTATTAAACGTTCAAACATATAGAGTAATCACTGAACTATTAACAGTTATGAAAATATTGAGGATATCGTCTATACAATCAATTTAAATTTTAACATTGATTGATCTTTCGGAGATGTTTTATTTGTATATAAATATACCAAGTATGTATTAATAACACAGTTGACTGCCTTCATATGGAATCAAATGGTGCGCCCCAATACGTAAATAATAGATACTAAGGTAAATTAAATTTCAAAATTATGCATAAAAGGTCATTGTCCTTATTTATTTATTATTTTTTTGCTTAAAATTTCAAAATCTTTTAGAAACCTTTTTGGATTTGTACAAATTTGTACAACATTTAACATATTTATTTATAACAACCTCTAACTAGGATAAAAACCCATCAACTCAATAACTAATAAGAAATTTTAGAAATTAAGATGAATCTTTTTAGACGCT
>NW_026542596.1:102076093-102122010 GCF_028750875.1 Macrosteles quadrilineatus | reverse complement strand
ATGAATTAGATATTCTTACCATTCGGCAACTTGTTACTTCTGTATGATTCATTTTTTAAGTACTATTTCAAATATTTTGGTAATCTTGAAATTGATTTGTATAACCTATTTCAAATCTGAGTAACTAAATAGCATTACTCACTAAAAATGACAGATATAATAATGGTTTTCGATTCAATATAACCTGTAATAAAAAGAATTATGTAATTTAATATATTTCTCTAACTCTCAGAATGTTAGCATTTTCACTCAGCATCAGAAATCACATAAATAAAAGAGGTCCACGGGAAATTCCAATTAAGCATCAATGACAACTGTCACTCACGATGGCTTAGTTCATAGTACATTATTAAAATAGGGGGTTTCTTATTTTTCAGACAAGGTTTATGAAGTAAATAATAACCCCACCGCAGCAAACCCAAGTGCAACTAAGTGAATTTCCATTTGCTTAGTGGGATTTCCACAAAAATATTCCCCTAAAATAGTTTTATTTATTCTATTATATTTTATTTAGTTCATATTTATTTGCTTTGTTAACATAACTGTTATAAAATTAATTTTAATGAGTACTTAGGTTAGCTACTGAAGGTACTAAAGGTAAGGTAATGAGGTGTGTTTGTTAAACTGTTAACAGCTTAGTATGACGTAAACAAGTTTGCCAAATTAAATAAAACTATTTCCATAAACAAGCAAACTACAAAGATTTATTTAGTGAGATTCGAAATAGTCAGTTTTTTTTTTTTATTTCCACCGTAACTGTTAGACATACAACAATGCTCCCGTATATATTAAATTATTTGTTTTTTATGCTCTATAAAATGGTTTAGGAAGAATAATGAATTATGTTTTTAGGTTCAAACATGAGAAACCCCTATCTTAACCCCATAAAAACCCCCCACAAACTCCTTTTTCCATTGTCCGATCATGCTGGTTCGCGAACTCGTTCGAATAAAAGTAGGTTTACATGTTTGTACCAAATTTCATCGGTATATGTTTACTCGAGTTATTGCTCTAAAAGACACACACCCACATATACACAGACACACACATGATGAATTGGTGTTTTTGGCCTCTGGAGACCTCAAAACAAAAAAGTAAATCGGAGACCTACGGTAATAGTTTATTACCTATATGGGAAATTCACTAAATAATTTTATCTTTAAATATAATCTACTAAAACTCTAGACATCATCAATATGATATGCTTAAATGAAACGGGTCTTGTCATTAAGGTTTCAATGAGTGGATTTTTATTTTTTTCATTTAGCCTATCAATACAACGACTAATTGGAACATATTACTAATATTTGCCATGAAACAATCGCGGGTAAGGAAATACGTAGGATTCTTAATATTTTGGATATGACATTATAGACTAAGTAGGCCTTCTGTAGGTTTCATTGCCGATCCCCTCCCTCAAATAAAATCACAGACAGCCCAAACTGTCATCAGCACAGACGCTCTGAAGTCCAACTACAAGAGTCCTTCACTCGTCTAGACTGGAGTGATATCTCCCAGATGAATAACGTGTGGAACAGTTCGGTCTAACAGTTGTTGAACCATTAGTGAATATTGTTAATTGGTCAACCACTTGTTCATGACTCCCGACATGAAAAACGTAAGAAAAAAATCTATGGGTATATCATAGATTATTTGTTACACTTGTGTAAAGTTCTTTCAAAACCAAAGCACTTTCAACATGTTTTGTGTGTTAGCTTCAAAGCAACCGTTTTGTTAGTTAAATATGGAATATTCCAAATGATCACTACGTGAGACAATAAGTAACTATTGTAACTTATGCTTAAGTTTGACTAGCAAAATTACTAAAATGATCGATCTACAATAAAAATTTTATCTACAATCGGATTCTTAACATTCTAATTGTAAAGTGAATATGTGAATGTGTTAAATTGGTATGACGATACTAATTTAAAAAAAAACTCCTAAAATTTGAAACAATCCTTATTAGTTTAAGGAATTAAATGTTCAGTTTGAAACAGTAAAATATTGTCAAAACCTTATTGAGCTTCATTTTAAGACCAACGCATTAGGGTTTTTTTTTCGTAAATCGATTGGTTTTTGCAAGCTTCTGGCTCTGGGAAGTGGGAATTTTACAGAGGAATTTGTTCCCTCATACTTTGTAACACTCCCTCATACTAGTAAGTGCTGCAGGAAGACTTAACTTAAGTATACCCCTTTTTGGGGCGATAAATTCAATAGATCACAAAATGAATAGACCTTTTATTACTGTTTTTCATTTCAATTATAACCTACCTCATTCACAAGGCTCTATAAAGTAAGAATATGTATTTGAGTACAATTTTATAAAGTACATTTCTAGGACTTGTTTAAATAAATGGAGCATAGAGATATTTCCAAGCCCTTACTTACTTACTACTATTTGAATATAAAAAAATAACTCGTAGAAAGTGTTCCTATCCTTGATTTAATTATAGCAAATGCTTTGATGTTTTTGTCACTAATAAGTTAAAATTTTAAATATGGTTCATTAGCCTATATTAGTATAAATATTGTTTGAAACCGTCAAATGTATTTGAATTTTCATCAACTTATACATTAATTTATCCACGACGCAGAGTTTTATCCATGAGACCGTGTAGATGCCAGCAATAGGAGACCCTTTATTCAATAAAGATAAAACGAGGCAGCCCCAACTGCTAGCTCTGCTATAACGCCAACCAGAATCAATAAATTTGTACCCCTATTTGAGCAGAACCGATATCTATAACTCGTTATCTCGATGCCTTGCCAGAACTACCCACATCATAACCCAGTTTGATAGTGATTTTGTTTTCTACATTTTACAGATTTTGATTAAAACTCCCCTTAGATGAAAAACTTAATCTAATTTGATGTATCACTTACAAAAACTAAACTGAGTCAGCTATTGATTTGAAATACTGTTACTGTAATCAGAGTAAGCATAGATTTAAATTATTCCTCGATATCCTGATCATACTTGGTAATGTTTTGTATTTAACAGTGTTTACATGGTTCTCGCATGTATTTAATGATTTAAGAGTGTTTGCTATGTTTACAAGTGTGTTTACTTTATGTCCCATAGTGGCTATACAGTGTACACCGCTTGTGTCTAAGAGTGGGTGATAGAGTGTCTACGTACCTTATATGAGTAATTCAAAGTTTTTACATAAATTATCACTCCGGTTTTGCTAGTTCCAGCAACATTTTTCTTTTGTGTGTCAGAGTGTTCAGATGGTTCTTCGTGTGTCTCAGAGTGTTTTCATAGTTTCTCTTGTGTTTGTTTAAGAAAATTTAAATTTGTTATCTTGAGTTGTTTACATATGTTTCAGAGCTCTTGTGTTTCAGAGTGTTTACATTTGTTTCAGAGCTCTTGTGTTTCAAAGTGTTTCATAGTTTCTCTTGTGTTTGTTTACTTGTGTTTCAGAGTGTTTGAATGGCTTCTCTTGTGTTTCAGAGTGTTTAAATGGTTCCTCTTGTGTTTCAGAGTGTTTACATGGTTCCTCTTGTACTTCAGAGAGTGTTTAAATGGTTCCTCCTGTGTTTCAGAGTGTTTAAATGGTTCCTCTTATGTTTCAGAGTGTTTAAATGGTTCCTCTTGTGTTTCAGAGTGTTTATATGGCTCACGCGCTGAGACGCATCTCCTACGCCACCTGTGATCCCACTCACTGCCAGTTCAGCTTCCTCGCCAGAGAACCAAAAGGACATTGTAGTCTTCAGTACTGCCACGCCTTCGTTACCAAAACTGCTGAACAGGTAACATGCTTTTACATGGTACAATGCATGATTTTCATTCGGTGAGTCATTTTCTTCTGCAAGCATATTTATTTTAATCTCATTGTGAGTGCATTGTGTTTTTAATATTATATATTTCTAGCTGTTGGCCCGTCCTACGTACGGGAATCAATTAGTCGATTAAGACTGAATTTAATTGAGAACAGCTAATACACGCGTAAAGAACAATTCTGGCTGCTTTAATAGAGAAAGTCATCTTGTAAACAAATATCACGTGATCACCTATTTCTGTCATCCTATTATAGGCATATACGATATGCATTTTAAATCTGATAATTTAACTGTAAAACACCGATTGTGTTGATTTGAAAAGCCACCAGTTTAAAGTGCAATTTCTACATATCACCTTACATTACACATTATCACTTACTGGGTACCTTATTTTACCTCTGTGGCCACTGAAACCTAAAGAGCATTTTTGCCTCCCATTCTCAGTTTCACCTGCCTCTTCTAATGTCGATCCCAGTCTGGAGAAGTCTTTCAATGCCTGGTCCTCAAAGTGGTCGTCTATCTTGACGTTCTCCTTGGAATACATTTTTAAAAGTTGATTTATCGCCTCTCCTCCACGCATAGCCTGTCCATTCCAGCCTTTGACTTCTGGAAAGCCTGATATATCTGGGTGTTTAAACATGAATTAATTAACTTAACAAGTAAATTCTCATTTCTAAAGGTTTAAATTGACTGCAATATTTTACTGGGTTAAGATAGAAACTTCTAGTTTCCGTTGTTAGTTTTCTTTTATCACGACTATCAGAATGAGGGGTCACTCCACGGGGCTTAAAATTTCAATTTTTTTAGTTTTCTTGAAATCCCCTGTTTTGGGTTGGCGAACCAAGTAGCAATTAGGCTCAAAAAGTACTTCATAACATGTCATAGATGTGTGCAGAGTTTAGTTTTTCTAGTGTGAGCCGTTACAAAATTTACAGGTGGTCTCCAGACTTGGAAAGCTGTAAGTTAAATTTCACTTCTGTGAATTCCAATTGACTGCCATTTTTTACTGGGTTGAGATACAGACCCCTTTGTTTGCGTTATTGGTTTTCTTTTATCAGGACCTTCGAAATTGGGGGTTACTCGGTGTAAGTTTTGGACATTATAGTTGCATTACTTATTTAAAGTAGGCCTACTATTGAGTATTTATTTATGTATTTAAGTAATACTTTTTAATCTTTTATTAATGGAATGTTGTTTTTTTTCGTTAGGAATAAAACAAACATACTCTTTTTTACAAATGCACTTTTTACAATTTTTTGTGTATTTTCATCAGTTAACACCTATTTATCTATGAATTATGGTCATCAGTTAGCTCTACCTCAATTGTTAAAAGGTATGTTTTCTTATTTTCGATCCCCTTGACAACGCAGACGCTTTACGAGTTGTCTGTCTAAGACTTCAGCATCCGAGAGCAACAAACGTAGGTTCACACAAATCTCACTCACACCACAAATCTTGGTTTTACTATTCCAAGCAAATTACAAATACACCTATGATGGCTTTGTGCAGATCCCTATGTTCAATCATACCTACTTTTACTTTTGGAACCTCAACGATTTACTTAGAATATTGTTCAATATTCCCATTGAAAATATTATAACATAGAGGTATTCAAATATGATATAGGATTAGATAACATAACGTAAAAGGTAAAAGTAAGTGTGTAGAATATCTTTGGCAAGTATATCGAGAGAAGAGGCGAGACCGAGTGCTTTGATACATCGCGCATCAGTTGATACTGTGGCTTAAGCGAGGGAATAACTTACTTTACATGTAAATCCTTTCGGAGAAGGATCTTCTATGCAAATACCCGTTTTCTGTTACCGATCCTATTATTGACTATTTACACCGACGTAGGATACTCTGCATCGACATATTGTATACTATACAGGGTGTCCTGTAACTCTCTGGACACATGTATATAGCGTCATTGCTTAGGCCAAGACAGACACATGTCACCATAGGAACATGGGTCTGTGGTGCCTAGTTTTCCGTCTGTCTATATTTATGTGTTTTTTTACAAACAAATGCATAACTCAAAAACTGTTTGAGATACAGCATTTAGATTTTGTTTAATGTTTATCTTATTAAGATTTTTTCTTGTTTAAAATTATACGAACAAATCATTAACCGTTTCAAAATGACAGCCAATAAAACAACTTTATGTCGAATTTCACGAAACCCGCTAACTTTACAACAAAACTGAATGAGACAAAAAAGTTAGTAGTAGGTATTCATATAGTATTCAATGATACCTTATTTGGTAAGAATGGAAAATAATAACAGAGAAATAACTTCTTTTACAAATGCATGACCATTTTTCTCCTTTTAAACAATGCTACCACTCCTTTTACATTGTCTAAATATCTTTACAATAATCTGCTATACGTCAATCAGGTGTTTAAAACATAACAGCTGATTCAATCTTTTTTGTTGATTGTATAACTTGTTGTTCAGGCAAACGCTATATACATGTGTCCAGAGAGTTACGGGTCATTCTGTATTTACCAACATTATTATGAGGTGTTTGGAGACTATGTTTGATGCTAAAGAAAGACTGACCACAGTGATATTTTTCCTTAGCCTTAATATTGTTTGGTAAATTAGAGAGCATTAGTAATTGTTTACAGTTTTAGAACATGCTTTTGCTAAAATGATAAGTTAGTACTTATTGATATTTATTTCCATATTCATTGCTCCTTTAAGAAAATAACAGATGTATACAATATTGATTTAATTGCAATCCTGTAAATAATAAAAATCAAATACAGCTATCACTTAATAAAACTTGAACGAATATGCAACTGAAGTTTAAACTAAAAATTACTAAAACCTAAAAGCCTAAACATGTGGGGTTGTTTATTCACGAAAGTTAGTTTATTTTCAACGTGATGTTGTGTAATTGAAAGCAAATACGAAATAACGTCACTCACACGAGCAAGGTAATTAGGACCTCAGGGACAGACAGTTATAAAGTCCACATTGTCGACAGGTAAATATATCTGGCTTGTTAAAACATTTAGTTTACCTTCGTGTAACGTTAAAATCATCCATGTTGAAGTTTGCTATGCAATTGGAATATTTTTATGAAGACAGACGTTCGTGGTTGTAGACTTACTTGCAGACAAGTGATTGATAGTTTAAAACTATTCAGATTTCCAAGAGTCAGGGCATACTATACGCCTAGGGAACGCGGGAGTGAGCACCACATAGCAGACTACTGTTTGTAGCTGACGGGTCTTGCCAAGTACTTCATGCTGGCATAGACTAATTCTATGATGATGGTCTATGCAACTGTTGAACTCTGTTATTTACTAACTTACCAATTATCAGTTTTGAGATTGCCATTGAGGGTTTATAGTCAACGGTTTTACTAAAATTGATACTGAACGTTTCCTGAACACTGCCATATTCGCTTTGTGCATTCTTAAACCTTAAAGTTTATATTGATAACATGTTTTTAGAACTGTGTACTAAAAACTACTTTGAACTGTGTACTAAAAGCTAATTTAAGTATTTGGTTGTTTTATATCATATTGCACTTGTATCAGACTGTTTACAAAACCCATAAATCATAACAAGTTGAAGCTTTGAAAACGTTTGATTTTCTTCATCGAGTTTAAGAAGTAACATATAAAATTTTAATAAACTTGTTGTATATTTCTACACACTCAGTCATCAAAGTTAAACCAAAAATGATTCTCCTATAAAAAAAAAAACATTCATTATGAAATTCGTTGAACAGGTACGTAAAATCATGTATATGCATTCTATTTACAATAGCTAATTGAAAATATCAATAATTGATTCTATGATCATACCTTAAGCACACGATTGGTCCAAACATATTACTTGTGAACAATCATAATGGTCTCATATTTTTATCAGTGGAGAGACACACGTTGTATTGCACAGACATTAAATTCAGAAGGTCGTGAGTCTGTCGTCATAGTTACCAGAAGGGCTTTCGTTTACATGGAACAACAAACTAATTAATTGTTGAACAAATTCCGACTCTAATTTATTTGTGACGGTGAACATTCTACAATATAAATAGACAAAAAAGTCCAATACGAAATATAAATGAAATATGATTTCCTAGAACTATTCAATGGAACAAATGAAACTGGATAGGAGAAATGATAGTGCCTTTAATTGAACCTAATTTGCTTGCAATTCGGTGTTTAATATTACTTTGAACAAAGATATAATATTTAAAAGGCTGCATGTTTTTTTTTTATTTCCAAAAATAAATATTTACTTTACCAGTGTCTGCATGACTGAAATGGTTAATTAACCACATGCACATATTCTTGGTAATCTTTCGTTCAGTTGTTTACTTTTGGTGTTCCAAGGTTTTAGTTTTTAAATTATAATATGAAATTATACGTAGAAATTCTGGTTCACCCCTTTTGGTAATATATAATGAACTGTGTTTGCTAATTGAAATACATTTTAAGGCTAATAGTTTAGTTTAGTTATACGTATTTAGCAGATTACCAAACAACTCAACAATAATTATAAAGATGCATCCAAAAGATGGTTTGATCAATGGTTGAATTTATATGTGAACAAACGTTGTAAGATGCATTTCCATCACAGTTCAATATCCTTCCATCGTGTCCAAGTACCCTCAGGGGGGATTATGGTGGGATAATGGGGGATTTCAAGGGAGTTTGGGGGGCTTTGCGGGGTATACGCAGAGAAAGAATGTACTCTCCTACGTAACCTAGAGGAAAAGGTTATTTAATTTTAAAAACTCGAGGTGGATTGTAAATTGTTTTAGTTCAAATAAATTTGGATTAGAATTGAATTCAACACGTAATGAATCACAAAATGAATTGGGATTGAACAAATAATGTGTGAATGTGTATTATTAATGCTTGACGAAAAACATACACCCTGTACAGTATTTAGCAGGCCAGCTGATCATTTGTGAGGGAGAGATAGAACATATTACAAAATCCCCACATGGCCGCAACAATACAATAACACAAATTAAAGAATTTTAACATTCCCTTCTTAGAAACTGTGCTTTTTACCTTCTTCATATAGTTTTGTGTAGCTATTTCATTATTTTCTCCTCTTATGTTCCATTCAATTAACCCTTTCTTTGTATAACCAATTAACCCTTTATTTTGAACTTAAGTTGTGTGTTGTAAATCTAAACTCAAAAACTGTTATTTGAAGAATGTATTATTTCATTAGAAGAAACATATTTGTACATCCTCTACCAGACCTTCCAGAACATCATGTGAGGTAACTTAACAACTAATTGTAATCTAAATTAAAACCAAAAGTCCTTACCATCATTTTTGTAACCAAAATTATTAAATTATATCCCTTATGTACAGTCCACTTTTATTTGTAAAAGAAACCCCCTCTTAGGATTACACTACTCACCCTTTTACTAGTTTTACCTCAAATAAAAATGTATAAATAAAAATGCGGTTATTTATCTAGAGATTCTCTGATAAACCCGATTTCAGAAAATTATAGTAACCATTATCCCAAACATTGACAGTTATTTTTAAGTACTCATTGTTATTAAAGTTATTCAAGATATAATACGTTAATTAGTTGCCTTCTTGTACATCGCAGTGATGATAAACATTTTTTCTCAGCCTCTAAAGAACCACTAGGAATTTCTGCCACCTTGGCGTGAGTTTTAAGAAGAATCTTATCATTTTAAACAGAGAGTAAGCAAGGTTAGTTGGGCTTACAGACTACATATTTTGTATAAAATAGTGTGTACAATTTACTTTTTTGATTACGACATAATTTTATACGACCAAAATATATTTGCTTGTGTCAATATTTATTTTGGAAATGATTAAGAACAGTACTGATAACGATCAATTTTTGTTACGATGGGCAAAAAATTAAGTTCATAAGGTTTACTGTTGTTGAATCTGAGTGGAGCTACATCTCTTTCATCTGTTACCAATTAAAATAAATCATTTAAATATTGCTATGGGAAATTCGAACCTATCAATGAAACAACGTTATCTTTCAAACGTTTCACACCTCTATTCATAAACGTTCAAAAATACTCTGATAAACTGGTCACTTCGGTCCCACTGAATTGAATCACCCTAACTATGTCCGCACAGATGTGATAACGTTGGCACCACGGGGTTTAAAACGGAACGAAATTGTTTTAGCTGGCAATTAATTTGTCGAACGCCTGTATGTTGTTGCTATAGTGACAGACTGACCTGGCGAAATGACGAGAACCAACTCGCTGTAATGATTGTGTGAGTTTGTAGAGAGTTGAAATTTACATTTATGCGACTGTTTAGGTTTGGGTAAACTTATATCACGAGGAAAATTATGCCGTGTTTGTGGATATTACCAAATATAAAATGCAAATTTGCTTAAACCTGCAACTTATTGTTTAATAATTTAAGATAGATGAATATTCAATGTTAAAAAGTTATACCGTAGTTAAAGAAAGTTAACTAAATATTCTAGATGTATTCAATCAAAAGGGTTTGAAGGGAAAGCAGGTCAAACACCTCACATAATACATCCGATATTTTACCCCCGGCCCCATATGGGGATGAAACAATTAACCATACAACCATTAGGGTATTAACCATTAACCAGAAGTAACCATTATCTTCAATTTTATAAAGTCTACTATTTCCATAACTCTTCCTATTCTTCCCACAAGGGGTGCAACACCCTGTATCAAGAAAAGGAATATCAAGATGGAACTTAATTTTAACTTTGATTTTAATAATTTTTAGTTCTTAATAACCCGTACTACATATAATAGATTAGCTGGTTATTGATTAATCAGTTTTCACCATTGTTGTGGTTTTGTTTTGAAGTTAAAAGCCACTAAATAAAAGTATTTGCCTTTACCATGTTCTAATTTAAATACTTGAATATTACTTTACGATAACAAAAAAGACTGATACGTTTCTACGTAAATTAAAAGAGACACTGAAATCACAAACGGAAATATGTGTTTCAAAGCTGCACCTATGTTTGCCAAGTACTATTTGCAACGATGCAAAAGTTGCTGGCCGCAATATTCAGTCTTACAAGAGCTTTACACACAACTAACTGTGAACGTATCATTCCACGGTTGTGGTTACTTTGTAACTAGGCCAAGAGAAGTGTTGCATTATCAAAGCGCAAAACTTACTTTGTTAAACATATGTAATACATATTTTGAGTGCTATTTATGATGCTAAGCAGGTATTTTTTGCAATAATACGGGTAATAAATATTGTCCAAACATAAAAATAAAATTTGGTAACCGTTCGTAAAATTAAATTATGTTAGTAACACAACTACGAACTACATGACCCTGTTTGATTTAAGTACACAATATTCATGGAGTAAAATAATGATACACTTGACATTTCTGAAAGATCAATGCGTATACTATCCATCATATAATTCTTACTAACCTTCAAAAAATCTCCCTTTCACAGCAACGGCATTGACTCGAAAACCTTGATACCTTAATAATCATTCCATATTATGAAAAAGATTATGTGGATTGCAAAACCAACGCATTGTTGTATGAACAGTAAAATTTACATATATGCACCATTAAAACCCTTTTTTGCAATACCTCCTTCACCAAACAATATTTCTTGCATAGTATTTGTATAAACAATAATTCCTTTGACTAGTAGTTATGAAATAATAATCTGTTACATTATGTTAACTATTAAAGGTTAAGGGGGAAAAGACGTGGTCTAGTATAAGAACTATGATAAGAGGACGTTGTTCCGGTCTCTGAGGTCCCCGTTTCAAATCCCGCCAACCACCGACTGATGTTAGTTACTATATATATGGTTTGCCAAGACCCTCTGTCCTGAAGTAATGTGTACAACTATTCCAAGCAAGAGCTTAGCCTCCTAGGGTTAGAAGGTAAAAAAGGGTGACTTTAATTTTTAGCATAACCTTATTGACAAAATCTTCATCCAAACTACATTAGCTTTTTAGTTTCTCAAAATACTTACCAATTTCCGTAAAGCATGAGTTGAGGGTTTTTTTCTGCTCAATAATGACAATCTCTTCATAATCCCTCCTTGGCATGGCAGAACACGAAGTGCGCACACTGTCACGTCCCGTGAATACAAAACTGTCGTTTTACTGAGTAAATAAAAAAAATAATATTCTTTTTCTTGGTAGATTTTCTTCAGGTCTTTGCAGTACTTGTAGAATACATTAGTTGTAATTGTTTAGTTTTACAGAAATAACAAACACGTTCGCTTGGCAAAATTGTGTAAAATCCTAATGTATTACCACTCAGAACATGGATCGAGAATAGATTTTGATATTATGTCATTTTTTAATGTTGTGTATATAAAATTTATTTACAAGTAATCAGATTGTTTCCACAGATTTATCTCGGAAATTGAACAGTTTTATCAATCAGTATCCTTATATGGTGTATGCATGTCAAAAACAACCTTTTAACTAATTTTGCAATACTTCTACATTATTATCTATTGTTATTCATCTTATAAAATACATCAATGTCTTTTTTTACTAAGAATCCATTAAGGGAATGTTATAATTCAATGTTTCACTAAGGTAAAAAAGTCTGTTTATTAAACGTTCAAACATATAGAGTAATCACTGAACTATTAACAGTTATGAAAATATTGAGGATATCGTCTATACAATCAATTTAAATTTTAACATTGATTGATCTTTCGGAGATGTTTTATTTGTATATAAATATACCAAGTATGTATTAATAACACAGTTGACTGCCTTCATATGGAATCAAATGGTGCGCCCCAATACGTAAATAATAGATACTAAGGTAAATTAAATTTCAAAATTATGCATAAAAGGTCATTGTCCTTATTTATTTATTATTTTTTTGCTTAAAATTTCAAAATCTTTTAGAAACCTTTTTGGATTTGTACAAATTTGTACAACATTTAACATATTTATTTATAACAACCTCTAACTAGGATAAAAACCCATCAACTCAATAACTAATAAGAAATTTTAGAAATTAAGATGAATCTTTTTAGACGCTTAGAAATAATTGAAGCCAAAATTATACCAAAACCACATACTGTATTAAAATAATTACTTCATCTTGTAAATAGTTACAATTTTTCGTCCGTATTGGACTGACGATATTACATTTCGTTTAATGAACAATTTTTAATGTTGAAAAGACACTACATTATCACGATTTCAAAAACAACTATAAACATTGTTTCCTCTCGTTATATTTACTTATAAAGATCAATTGATACGTAACATGGACAAACAAACAATCAAGATAACGATGTCAAGTCTCGTTTACAATCGTAAGCTCGTTAACGATAAAGCGTTTAACAATCTTGTTATCAGATCACAATAACAGTTGTTTTTACTGTCGAAAAATTATTCCCGATGTATTTAAAACTACAATAAATATAAACTTTTACCTCTGGAAGTCAAACATTGATCCAATATCCAATATTTAATATTGCAAATTATATAACCGGTACTATTGTTTAAAAAAGGTATAATATGTATTTACTAGATACCTAATTACTTTATTAATAAATATGTGACGTATACCATAATGTATTTTTTGCATAGGGATGGATCTGAAAAATACATTTGATTACTTAATTTAATTATGCGTGTCATATGTCTTTCATATTGTACCCCTCATATTCCTCTCAGCCTATTCAAATAAGAACTGCAGTGCATAAGATCCATTACCTGATGAACCTATGAAACCATTTTCACATACGAAGAAATAACTTGCATCCGTGTTTGTGGTTTGGTAATTAATTATGATAGATTGATTTAGTAAAAATCCTTAAAATATTCATTGCTAGATTCAAAACGTCCTAATTATGTACCTTAAGTAGTATTGTACCTTAACTAGGTACAAGAAACAAAAATGTGTTGTACAGTGTCATCAGTCTCTAGTTTGTTAGTTAAAGTAAACACATCTTGAATAGCCCAGAAATAGTGTGAGATTTTAAGTATGCTTACCATCTATTCCTCAGTTAAATCAGTTATGTTAGCAGTTTTTTTTTTGTGTTGTTTACTCTAGCTTGTTAAAGGTTTTTTTCTTAAACCAATAGATTTTCTGACGATGTTGTAAATTTAAAACAAAAGGTAAATCCAAAGGCTACACACGATAAAAAATCTGTTTATAATACATATTTACTACAATTTCAAAAGCAAACAAAAGATTGTAAACTAAGTATTTACATTACTGGAGTGCCAATATTTTAGCCAAACAGAAGACAGGAAATAGGCAATATGCCTCAAGTTTCCGCCTTCATTAGGCGGTGATTGGCTGCACAACCCTGTTGCCAAACAAAGAAGATTTGATTTTTACCGAAAATTGCCAATTATTTGGGAACATTGATTGATTTGAGGTTCATAAAGGAAACATTTGAAATTTCTATATTGTGACGAGCAGTGTCGAAATACCAGTTGGATTTACCTTTATAGAATATTAATTTTTGCCTTATTTTAATAGACAAGGTAATAAATATAGTTTATTTTTACTCTTTAACACTTATTAAGGTACTTGAAATCTTCTTTATAGCATAAATAGAAGTAAGAAGGTGGTTATTAGGATTACTGAGTGCCTCATAGTTAGACCTCTTAAATAAAATATACAGGGTGATTGATATAAGTGTGTCAGGTGTTTTATTCGAAAGATAAGAGAAATCAAAAGATAAAAACCCTTAAATATGGAGTTTTCTTATTTTAAAAGTTTCTGCCATTTTTGAAATAATATAATCTATATTTTTTATGGATTTAAGTGGTCTTTTTGGAATGTAGATGCAATTTTAAGACTTACTCACTCTTAGCATTTTCTCTCTAAACTTACACGTTTAGGTACATGATGCAGAATGTACACCACAAGTCATGTTTTCATAGTTTTAACACGCTGTAACTCCTAAATGAGTAGATTTAGAGAAATACAATGCCAGGAATAAAAACGTTTTTAAATGGCATTTCCTTTTTAAAAAAATCATAAAATATAGTGTCATCCATAAGAAAAATCATAGTTGGCGGCCATATTGGAAAAATGGTGGCTCACATTATTTTTTCAACTTGACCATTTTTAAAATAAAAAATCCTAGGCAGTTACAGCTTTAACATGTTTTTATATCTTTTATAATTTTAGAATGAAACAGCTGGCACACTTATATCAACCACCCTGTATATCAAACAATTCAAAACTATACAGTTTTTCTTAAATAACCAAAGTCTTATACATCAACAAGCCTAGACTAATTTATAAATTGTATTATTTCAATTTCAATAACCTACAACGTTTCATTACGTTATAACCCCCACGAATAATACCTTTAACATTTCCTGTGCTAATTAAAAATCTGTCTGAAGCGTATCAAAAGACTACTGACAGTTTTAATAAACTTCTATTTTAATTTACAGAGCTTATTCTGTATAACGGAAACTTTTGACAGACTCTAAGTTGGATGTGACAGTTTTGAACATTCTGTCACGGATCACAAACCTGTTACATTTATATTTTGACAGCTGCAATGCCAAAGTATGAAAGTTAACCGGAAATGTCCCTTTACGCTGTGCAGCTTTAGAGGAAATACTAACAATCGTGCTTTGAAAAAATGTATGTTCGTACAAAGTGCCTTGTCAAGTTTAAAATTTGTTGGATAACTTATAGTTTTGTTAATATTCTGTGTTGTACTTTATTGATCTGTTTTCACAGAAAGGGGGTATATATTATTCAAACAAATAAACTGTATTTGGATGAGTTAGCGCACCAGTCAAGTCATACCATTAAATCATCGTTCTATTACTCTACACTTTCAAAGTTAAATTATTTTTTGAAATTTACAAAATAACATTTTTTTGTCAAATTAAAATTAAAATGTTACTAAAATCTTATTATGCTACATGCCGTTATGATGTTAAGGTTAATAAATTATTGAATGTATCAAATGTTAAATGAATTTCTTTGTCAACATGAGAAACATCTGAGTTATACACAAATTAGGTGTAGAGCATTGCAACATATTGTTTTTAAAAATTATTTCTTTGAAGGCTTCCAAAACAATTTTCTAAATCTATATTTCTACTCCAAAGCATTGATCGTTAACTGTATTATGCGTAGTTGCGAAAGTAAATAATTTGTGTTTTTTTTTAGAATATAATTTTTTTTAAAGTTTAATTGAAAAAACTGAAAATTCACTTATAATGCATGGTTCCTGTGACCTCCATCACATATATGGTAAAATATTTGTGAACTAAACCATACCGCTCAACCTTTAAGTATATATCTTAAAGCTTGTAGATGGTTTACAAGTTTTACGATTTAATGTTTTGGTCATTCGTTTCCTGCAATAAATGCTATACGATATTATTAAGATTTCTGCACTAACTCTTAGCCTGACGCCTTCTTTCTTATGAACTACGCGTCTGAACAAATAAGATACATAAATAACTTGTCCCATCGAGGGATTGACTGGTTTTAAAACCCCCTTTTTTAATCACATGTAAAACTTTTTTGACTGATGAGGTAAAGTAAGTTAAAAATAAATAAAACACGTAAATATCACCTTCTGTAAACTTTGATTTTAGCATAAACTCTACAGTAATATATATTGATATCTTCTTGTGAAATAGTTGAAACAGTTTCCTTAATGTACAAAGATGAAATAAAATCATTTCCCACTAAATCAACCCCAAGGAATAACATAAAATATTTTTGACTTTTTTCCGATACAGGGTGTTCCAAAAACTGAGGGTCACTAGTTCGAATCTCGGAGTTGTCAAATGTAAACATATGTCATGTTATACACCATTTTAAAGGTATTTAATGGACAAACATTTTGGTTAAAACAAAAATTAGTTATATTTTTTCGTTTCAAAATGGCGACAGATTATTTGAAAAAAAAAATCAATATGATTTTAAAACTCTGTGTTTTATACACCAAAGCACTTCGCCCTTTTCCGGTTGAATTTTCTTACTCGTTATGAAAGTAACTTAACTGTGATATGCTACAAATAAAAGTTTTTTTTTATAATAAAAATTAAAAAAAATTGATTTTTAAAATTTGCAAATGCCCATTGTTCAAAATTTTCAAATAGCAACACATGTAAAGTGAAACATCATTTTATAGGTTTTTTTTTATTCTCTACAGCTTTGTAACTTACACTTACTTCGTATCTCTTTTATTTTTTGTGTAAATAGCAAAAACCCATAATTTTCCTATATCAAATGCACGTTATATGGGTTTAACACTAAATAAAAAATTTTAAAAATTATTTCATCCTTGTATGTTAAGCCGTTTTTCAATGTATATTGGAATGAATAGCCTAACAAAACTAAAAATCCAGCTAGAATGACTAAAATTCCTAAGATTTCGTGGGCTTTCCGATTTATTTTTTACTTTACATGACTCTAATATTAACCGAGCGTATACAGATGTTTGATCTGTATATCCTGACATAACATTGGCGGTAGTCGGATGTGTGTACTGCACTTGTAGTGGCTATTTCAAGTGTTGACATACAAACACACACACACACACACACCACTAC
The DNA here is from genome assembly GCF_028750875.1 of Macrosteles quadrilineatus. NCBI lineage: Eukaryota > Metazoa > Arthropoda > Insecta > Hemiptera > Cicadellidae > Macrosteles > Macrosteles quadrilineatus. The sequence continues at coordinate 102,104,688 of NW_026542596.1, read as the reverse complement.
CACCACCATGGCCTTACCATATTCACAGTATGGACTTGAACTGAAGTTGTGTAGGATTACTTTGCTAAAATTATGATTACCTAACGTAACCCATTCTCTAGTAAGATCCCTATTAGAAATATTTTGATTATCAATGGATTCCAAATGTTCAAATAAAATATTACTACGAAATGTAAGTGAAATGTTACTTTTACGTAATTAACTAAATTTTATCTTCAAACCGATTTTCTAAATGATCATAGGCCTACATCTGTGTAATTTTGGTATAAAAACTGGGATGGTTGGCGTCGTCCTGTAATCCAGCTACTAGGAGGTCACGAATTGTGGATATTTATAGGCATGCACTGTGGATGCGATACTCCCTGGTGTGGATTAACGTCCGCACGTGTGAGTACTACGACAATCCGCAGTACTATCCTGATAATTATACCAATTCGTATTTACTAAGTCAAAAATGTGGTTCGGATTTCACTATAAACTGTAGGTCCCTTAGTTTCCATTAGCTGTATGGGCTATTAATTAACAGCTGTGTCTAAGGAATGTCGGCCTTAGTCACTAACAAGACTACAAGATCGCGCCACTCATCCTACACTCATCTCCATTCATACTTGGCTTAAAATACCTACTTTGTATGGTCGCCATTTAATAAGAAAGTGTTAGAGTACATTTTCTAGTAACAGCACAACAGTTCCAAGTCATTTAAAGTGCACGAATCACAAGACAACAAAACAAGAGATACTCGTACTAACGAAAACCCTGCAATCAATCTATCGTTAACGATCATTTATGACGAGAGGTTGTTGAGCGCAGATGAAGATTACTGAAGACACTTTAGCGAAGATCTACTTCACGAGACACTTCACAGGATTGTGCGAATGTTGAGGATGTTAGTTGAATTGCGAACTTTAACTAGATTAATTACAAGGACAAAACGAAGGTGTTTTACAACATTCAAAACTGGGTTGTTACATCCAGCTATGCATCAAAAAGACTTAAATTTAAGCTTCCTCAATTCTTGAAAACCATATTACGAAAGTGTAACTTGAACAATCACGAATAATAAAGTTCCATTAACAAAAGTGTTAATTAAATGTGGAAACTCTCTCAATACTTGTTTTAGTGAGTCTCCTTTAAATAATATTTTCTTTGAAAAATATTTTCTCCTCACCACTTGATAGAACATCTATATAAACAGGATTTAGCTTTCAACAGATTATAACATTGTACATCACAAAGTGCAAGGATTCCTCCGACGGGAGAGATTTCTCGTTTGATATACTTTTTTAGGTAGATAGGTTTATTAATGTCGGCCATAGTCACTAACAAGACTACAAGATCGCGCCACTCATCCTACACTCATCTCCATTCATGCTTGGCTTAAAATACCTACTTTTTATGGTCGCCATTTCATTGGAAAGTATAAAAAAGTATAAAAGTATTTATCTGAATTTAAAACGTTTACCTATAAACCAATGGATTTTGTATTACTAAACAAAAAGGTAGATCTCACCAGTATGTCAACAATGCATTTTACAATAAAAATTAAATGCTATGCAGCGATTAAATTTTAAACCAATCAATGTTTTTGCAAGAATGCCTACAGAATACTGTGACGAGAAGAAATTAGGATAGTGTTCAAAGGCCTTATAAATACAACCAATCAGACAAGACAGTGTGTTTGAACGATGAAGATTGATTTGTTTTATAAAGATGCGATATTTCCAACCACGATAGATGTTGGCTCGCTGCAGTGATGGAAGACATTTGTCGAGACTGACTGATCGTACTTGGCGGAGTTTGCGGTTAAGCTCGGCTTTCGCGAATAATACAGATTAATCAGAAAAGTGGAAATTGAAACTTCAACGTTTGTAGTTTGGATGGTACAAACCTTTAGGTTAGTAAATAATTAGTTTCAGAATATAAATACAGATTTTTATGAACCAATTTCAAGAATAATAATTAATTCAAGAATAATAACAATTATTGTTCTTGCACGGCAAAGTCAGACTTGGTGATGATGGACATGTACAACCGTTTTAGAACTACCCATTGATCTTGTGGCCATAATGACAACGTCAGTTTTGTCGTATGAGACAGTTTGACATTTTTGGACTTGATACACTCATGAGTACGGAATAGAATAAACCTTAACTGTACAATATCGAGTTGTTTGGTTTTTACATTAATGAAACAAATCTTTAAGTTGTTTTGCAGATAGTTAAGTGTACTTCCATTATTTCTTTTACCTGTTAGTATTTGTTTTGGAACTTCTCAATAATTCCGAGAAAATTACTAGAATATGTTACATGCTGTGTAGTAAATTATATATTGCAACATAAATTTAGAATGTTGTACATAATTCTTTAATAAGTATTTACAAACATTAGATTATTGCAAGGGTGATAAGTTGCTAGTTAAATACCAGTTTCCAAAGTACCTACTACTATACCTCTACGTTATAAAAGGAAATTAAGTGCGAAATGTCTAGCATATATAGTTTATAGTTCAATGTTGTATGTGTATTAGTCATGTTCTTAATTAGAACTGTGTCTGTATTTTTTCCTCAAGTACGGATGATAATAAAATTTATTTTTAAATTACCTGATAAATATTGGTGGTGCTCCTTTTTTGGAACACTTTTTTAACCTATTTAAGAGTAAATCTTTACGAGTGCCGTCATTTTAATATTTTAATAAACCTTTTGTTTTCAGGTTAGTCCGTGCGGTATGGCTTGACACATATTAAGTAAGTAATTAAAGCCCATTCTTTTATTATCCTTACATTTCATAATTGGTGTGTCAATAACGTCACAGTTTTAAAATGAAAGTTTTTTTGGTAGCTTTATTTTTATAAAATTGAATTAAGCAAAGTTGGTGCAATAATGAGAATTGAATGATTGTATAGTCAAATAACTTGAAGACCGAGTTTAAATGTGTACCACCAATCCCAAATTATTTCTACCTATATGATAATGGTAAATCCGGGCTTCTTAAAACCGTTCCTTCATCTATAAATAAAATAAATAAATCAGATGTAAATAGCCCTTTGTATTGAGGAACACCTCCACTAAAAGCCTTATGACAACAACGATATTCTCTCTAAGAGCCAAACGTTTAGGTTAGGTTAGGTTAGGTCCACTTCAAACTGCATAGAACCAAAACATTGTCCTTTCAGGTGAAATAATTTCGCATTTGGCTTTCTAGAAACTTATTGATCAAGTAGCATGTATAAGTAAAGAGGAGAACAAAGTGTAGACAAAAGACCAGAATGAGGTGAAGTGAAGTGTTTTGAGTGAGGTAAGTAAGGAACCTTTCATGTTTGATGAGTTGCTTTTAGGAGACGTCGACTTACAGAGGATCAGGGATCGCCGTTGAGTGAAGAGTGGCTTGTAAAGTGGAGGAAACAAACTTGCCACAAGTTTGTGTTTTAAAATAATAAACGCTATCAGCAATCTGACACATACTTTCTCCCATTAGCTTGTTAACAACTTTTATCATGGGAAAGCGATAAGAGTAACTATGATATAGGTAAAATCAAAAACGTTGCATTCAGTTTTGAAACGTAATTTTTACAGGAATGGGGGGTTTCATTATGTTAATAAGTATTAGAAGGACCATCACAGATTAATCTTAATCAAAACCGACTTTAAAAAAATCTAATTTTCTCTTATTATGGGTTTTTATGGTAAGACTGCATAAGTTACAATAACTTTTAAACTGTAATTTTTACAGGAATTGAAGCACTTTCATTTTGTCCACTATTTTAAGGGCTACAACATACTAAATATTAATCAAACTCCGTTAGGCCATTTTTAGAAATTCCAATTTTTCCTTTTTTATGGGGAAAACCAATAAAATCTAATAAAACATCAAAATTGGACCACAGGTGGAGTCTGTAGCTCTGTAAAACATCCACACATACAGACACACACGCACACAGATGTCACTTAGAAAACCATTTTTAGGGTTCAGGGGGCCCAAAACGGATATATCCATCCACTCAAAACTGTAACTCGAAAATTTTGACGAAAACAATACTTTCTCCATATACTATGTATAGGGGGAGAAAGTAAAAAAATCCTATCCTCTGTAGTTACCTTGCTAAGTAACATGATGATGCTTCGAAACTGGACCCAGTTGTCATTGATAATTATTGGTCTTTTTAAAAATGGGTATAGTTGAAAAGAAAATGGTGTACATGGTCCTAGGTCTTTAACAAAACATTGAGTAGTTTATGATATATTTTACTTACTCCTCTTCCATAATCAACTTAATATACATCATGTTTTATAAACAGTGGTTAAAATATAAACCCCGTTGTAGAGGTAAATTAACATGATTTATTAACCTCTGCAAAAGGTCTTACTGTTGAAATTTGATCCTTACCCTACTTATTAAAGGCTTGTATAATGTTTACCAACTTTAAAATCAAAACAGAAACTGTTAAATTTGTTTCTACGATCAATGTGCATAATAACAACACATAATATTATCCACAATTAATAACATAATTTGAATTGCGGACGTCGAATTTAATTTTCAATTTTTTTTATAATGTACTGAATAATATTGAATAACATTCTTGTGCATTATTGCCTATATTATTTTTTGTTTTATAGAAAATCTCGATATTTTAAAGTTACCATAATTTTTTTAATTGTTCGGTAAAACCCACTATGTCTACAAATAAATAAGTACTAATTTAGTACAATTAAATAATAATTTAAAACTGAAGTTGGATTTGTCTACTAAATTAGGCCTAGTATATTGGTAATATTTTAACATGTCGCCATTTATAAGTTGGTCAAATCTTCACACAAATTAGATACTGAATAATTTAGATGTTAAATTCGTATACATGGTGCATTATGCAGACCGAGCTGTCAAGTTTGACGTTATTGTGAAATGTTTTACGAAGACGACCTTCCAGTAAAACAGGAAATTGGTTTTGCAGGATACCAGTGAAATAACTCTGCCATCGACAGGAGCTAACTGCCAATCGTTATCACCGGCGATTCCACGGGCAAAAACTCTGTTTTGGTTTTCTCTCGACGAAATGCCCGAGTGGTGAATATATTTAACAAAGTGAACAGGAATTTTGTCATTTAACTAAATAAAAACGTGTCACATTTTCATCAAACAGTTTTCAATAGCCCATCGTAGTTTTGGTACACTTTTCAACGAAAGAATGGAATGTATAATTTCCTGTATCAATTATCAATTATATTTAGATTGGACACCACTATGCGCGTATTTTAACCCAAATATTAGTGAAGGATGAGTGTAGGATGAGTGGCGCGATCTTGTAGTCTTGTTAGTGACTAGGGCCGACATTTAAGACACACCTGTTAATTACTAGCCCAAACAGCTAATGGCAACTAAGAGACTTTTATAGTGGAATCCGAACCACATTCTTGCCTTGGTATTAACGAATTGGTCTGATTATCAGAATAGTACTGCGGATAGTCGTAGTACTCACTAGTGCGGACATCCACACCAGGGAGTATCGCATCCACAGTGCATCTCTATAAATATCTACAATTCGTTACCTCCTAATAGCTGGATTACAGGACGACACCAACGTCGTAGGTCTATAGTTAAAGACTCGAAGACAAAATGGTTTCAAATCTTTATTTAATGGCCATAGTTCTCTCGTGGTTGTTTAATAACAATCAAATTGTGAAAACCTTTAATCTTATGGCTTGACAATTCTACCCATTCAACACGTAAAAATGTAAGTGGTTATCCTCTGTAATATATAAATAAATAATTATAATAAATAAATTAATTAACGAAAATATAACTCCCAAAAGCGTTCTATCACTCAGAAAATTCAAATGCTTAAATCAATAGAAAAGTAAACTTTGGAATAAGGGGTTTTCATTTTTCTTCTGTAAAGGGTATTTTAATTATCTTCTCCGACATTCATATTGATTTCCTACTTATATGGTTTCTTCCTTATAGAGACAATCCCAAATCCTCCCTAAAGGCAACACATCAAATATAAAAGGTTCCGAGAAGCTTTTCTAACCTCACTTAAAGCGCTTCATGAGATCACTTTCTGACTATTTACCTTGTGGAAATATTATTATTGTTTGAAATAAATACAAAGTTCGTTACACTGTTGTTTTATGAATTTATGTTTCAAGTAGAAAAGAGTAAGCAATTCTTCGTCGAATTCACAGGATCATCAAAACCACGGGGTATTTCTCAAACTGAGTTCATTTTTTCACACGATATTTTTTATAAAAATGTATATCTTTTGGCGTCTGACTTTTAGTTACAGTATTTTTATATGTTGTTAGAAAATTGTATGATTGATTTGTTAATGTTATGAAGTGTATTTTTCGTTTCCCCAAATAATTGAGAATTTAAGTATTTGAAATTAATGTCTTGAAATATTGAAATTGGAAATAAGTTAGCTTAGCCAAAGCAGTAAAAATGTATTTTAAAAATTTCGAGATCTCAAATTATCTTTAAACCACAGCATCTATAAGTACTGACTACAATCATATATGTAATCTTCAATACTGTCATTTAACGGCCTGTCATCGCGCCTTCAGTTGAATAGCCACAGCAAGCTGTCATAACTGCATAGCGGAAGGCACTGTTCGGAATGAAGGCAAACTCGTCTTCCCTTTTAATCTGTGGGAATAATAGTGAATACCTAATACAATTATAGGATACTGCTATGAATAAACCAAACACTGTGAAAGTAATAAAAGTAAATAATTGTAAATAAAAATAAACTGTATTAGCAATCTGACAGTTTCTAACATTAGCTTAACAATAGTAACAATAGTCAACAAACTTTATCATGGGTAAGCAGTGGGACAAAACATGATATTTTATAGAGAACATTACAAAAGTTGCAATAATTTTGAACCGTTATTTTTACAACAAAGAGGGCTTGCCCTATTTTGTTTAGAATTAGAAGGACGATACCATACTAATTTCAATAAAAACCGGGGTTTTCCGTTATTTTATGGTTTTTATGGGAAAACAACATTAGTTACAACAACTTACCATAATTTACACAGCAATGGGGGTCATACCATTTTGTCCAGAATTTAAAGGGCTATTATAACATACTTAATTATTGTCAAAATCGTTCAGGCAAAAATCCGATTTTTCTTTTATTTTATAGGGAATTCTCCATTTAAAAAAATTTAAAACACTCTAGATTAGTACCTCCATAGGTACCGAATGTCATTACAATCGGACCACAGGTGTGGTCTGTAGCTGTGTACACATCCACACACACAGACATCACTTTGAAAACCACTTTTTTGCCTAGGGGGCCCAAAACGGATATATCCACTCAAACTCGAAAATTTTGACAAAAACTAAACTTTCTCCTAATACTATGGTATGGGGAGAAGGTATAAAAACGTCCTTGTCTTTTAGTGTTAACAAAAAAGTTAAGCACACATTGTAAGATTAACTCGAAGATATCATGAGGTGAGAACAACTTAAGGCAACAGAAAATGTGTACTAATAAGGTTTATGTTACCTGGCTTCTGTCTTCGATCCACAGAAAATGTATGCCTTGAGATCCCATGCACCTTTGTCACTGACTACGATAAAATGTTTCCTAAATCAGGAAATTTCGTTGGAAGAATTAACAAAAACAGACAGTTTTGAAACATCAAAAATGTTTTTATTTCTCTAGGATATAATCGATTATCATATTGGTGAGCGAGTACTAACACTACAGTAATAACAGTAATAACACTACAGCCAACCATAAGTACAATTAATTACATACCGCAACAATACTTTAGACAACAAACAACATTGTTGTCCTGCAAAACAATTCTGCAATGTCAATTACTGAAGCTGCATAATAAAATGCAAGCACTCCCGCAGTAAAAGTACATGACAGCATAAAACAGAGTAATTCCCAGCATACATTGTTGCTCGATGTAGATTGTTGCTGAGAGCAAGTCGTACCTGTAGCAACTATAGTCGTAGACAACTGTAATGTGTGCTTGATGGACAACTAGACAACACGGCGGATATACTTGGTATAAACTATGGGGTTATTAAACATTATTGTTGCACGAGTTGGTTTGGATAGGTCTGCTTAACAAGGTTGGTTCATTATGGCATTATGCTATGTCGATAGATGTATGGCGGTTATTTTGAAGAAAGAAATTACTCGAGAAGAGCTACTAGCTATAGGTCACAGGTGTGCTGTTTGATTATACAAAAAATACATTTTTTTATTTCTTAAAAAACATATTTCAAAGTGTCTTTTGGAGTCGTTATGACAGAATAACCAAACTCGAGTCTAATAAGCACATACCTTTCATTAAACATTGTTACTTATGTTTGTAAAAAACTCTTACTTTATGCCAGCTGTCATCGTCATTTGGGGACCGAGCAGGTTTTACATCTCTAGGGACGCAAAATCAGCTGCCCGCTTACTTTCTCAAAACATTAATGCATATTAAATACGCAATCAGTATCCATGCCATTGCAATAGAATTTTTTTGTTGTCACCACTGCCTAGCAACTTTTTTTCTGATTCCTCAAATTATTTTTTCACATAACCTTAAAGTTTTAGTTGTGTTGACTATCATTGTACATTATTAGTATTGTACATTATCATTTGTGGTGAATAGTGGTAATAGGGTGTGGTGAAAAATAGCGTTCGTACCACGGACCGAAGTCATTTTCGGCCCTAAGTACAAATTACTATTTCACTACATACTATGAGTTGAGCTGTTTTCGTTGTGTGTTTACAACCTGCGAAACATCATTTTTCAACAGCTGTCTATTGTTTACTACCGAAAGTAACATTGTTTACAACCGAAAATCTTCCAATGTCAACCACTTCAAATATTTGTTATTGTTTAATCAACTGTTTCAATTTTCAACAGTTTTGTAATGAAGAAAATAGTTATTCTTTGTAGTGTAGCGAAAAGTAACGTTCAAAACACAAGTGAAAGTGGGTCTATACATATTCTCGATCATTTACTTCAAAGATGGTCTCAAATATGTAAAGACTCTTTTTCTGCTCTTATTATGAAAATATACTATTAAAGTCACTTTTAAAAGAACAAAATAATTAGAGGCTGTTTAACGAATATACATTTATGGAAATAAAAAATGTGTATATATTACATATAATACATATCCATACTTGCTATCATTGACTTGTGGATACGGAAGAGTCAAAAGTGCTATATAGGAAAATATACATCCAAGTTGTCTCTCAATATTGAATAGTTTGAACGCATCACTGATAAAACTTCTAATTAACATTTTGCAAATAAATGAACAATTCCAAAACACCGTTTAGGTTTACCTTGTGGTGACATGACATATTTTACATATATATCTTATACGGGAATAAAATTTATCCTGAGATATCCACCTTTTCAATCAATGTTTCGACCTATTTGACTAATGATTGCATAAAATTGTTAGTTGTGTATGCATTGATATTATAAATACAATACATAAATTATTGAACGCGTATTTACTGTTTTACTTATTTTCTATGTTGTGTAAAAAAATTCTCTAGTAGCATTCTATTTCTAAGTGAGAATAGCTAAACGTCAGCAAGCCGCTAGAGCCAGTTTTATGAGGCGGCTTTAGTGTAGTCTTGTGCATCTGTGATGGCGCTACTATGCAGATCTCGACTGATAACGTATAATTATCTCAAAACTGGAGATTTTCGTCGCTTGTACCGCCAGATAATGGGCCGCATATTTGCTTAACGAAGTTGTCCCATAAAAGCATTACGCAAATTCTCTACAGGATGCATGTAAGAAGGACCGGGAATTGCAATAATTAGAACGGTACTACCAGAATACTTAGTGCAGATGGGAATAAGGTCGAGGAAATTATTTAAGTAATTAGTTCTAGAATTAAGCTGTTTCATGTCCAAGCGTAAGATAATGAGAGATAACAGTACTATTGTAGTGTGTAATAGTAGTTTACGCGACGATTAGTCTTTACGACACGAGTACAAAATTTTAGATACGAGCCTTGAAGAGTGCCTTAAGAACTTCTACGAGTATCGTAAAGACTATTAACGCAAATCGCGTAAACTACTATTACACACTACAAGAGTACTGTTATACCTCATTCTTACGCTTGGACATGAAACAGCTTAAATCTAGCAAATTTGACAACTGAATAATGTAGTGAAACAGTTAGTTACAGTTAGATTTCAGCATCGAATATGTGGTCCACAACGTGTTGGGTGAAAAAGTGGTTAAGAGGTTTTCAAAATAAACCAAAAGCTCCAGAAATACCGTATGTTCACCCTCATGTGCTCATAATAAGGGTTGTTGGCAAGCTAATGGGAGGAAGTAAGTGTCACATTGCTAAAACAGTAAAACAGTTTATTTCATATCTTCTTGATTTAGGTCTTAACGTTTAATACATGTATAACCATCATTCAATTCCAAAACAAATGACCAACCGTTACCAATATCCAATTTGTATGGTCACCCTCTATAGCATTTTGCTAGACTTATACTTATAAGATATTGCAATGCCCTGTCAATCTTCTGGACATAATCTAGTGGTACTCCACCACAGACACTAATGGATAGAAGGTAGGTTTAGAACCGTGAAGCCGACATGTTCATGAATACATTATAATATATTAGCAGCCAACTATTACGGTGATTTAATGGAATTTCATCTACGCTTTGACAACACAATGTTATTACAGTCTTGCGATAAATTGCTAAAAACCGTGATGTCAGTGTCTGCGATGATGCCAAGACGTATTATTTTGAGCTGAGGTCAAACAGCAAAACGTGGCGAACGTTGGTGGATGACTAGATTAAGTGATGGGATGTTTGTTTATATTTATTTGACACTTTGTCTATAATACAAAATGTTTAAAGGATAAATAAATAGAAATTGAGCACCTAAGTCTTTTTTCTATCAGGCACTGCATAATATCGAAATAAAAATAAAACAACGGACCACTCTCGCATCCCTGGGGGACTCCATAAACTGACCTATGAATGGTAGAAAAGTTAATAATCAATTTATTGTGTTAATCTCACCATTTTGATATGTGCGTAACGCTACTTTTAATTAACTTCAGTAAGGTTTTTTTCACAGCAGAAAACTTTAAACGAATAAATAAGAATAACTTTAACAAATTGAAGTCATAATGTCACACATGTTTTATCAAATAGGATTCAGCATAGAGAATCCTCTCTCAAAATAGAGATAATTAATTAAAAAAGAAAATATGCTAATGAGTTGCTTGGATTCAAATATTGAATACATAAGTTGGATAAAATGTTTACTGATTTTCTTTTGTCATTGCATGGTAACAATTATATGGCGCTAACTCTGAATGTTCCATGATAAATAATATTGATATCTATACAGGTTACGTATTCCTAAATGTGTACGAAGAGAATTGTATTAAAATGCTATGCATCGGAAATAATCAAAATTACGAATAGCATTGAGTATTGTGATTTCACTCATAACAATCATGTGTTTAAAGTTGTTGTAATATTTCTTTTAGAAATAAATACAGTGTTCGCTGGTGGATTGGCAACTATCACCATTTTAATAGAGCCTACTTTTATGAGATTAGAGGAGCAGCTAACAAAGTAGTTAGATCATATAACTTTGGTATTAAACAGCTGGGTTCAAACCAAGCCAATGACATTGAGCAAAGTGATGCCACTTCTATCCGGTGATTCGCAGACAATCTTAGGTATCTAACACAGAATAGGATACATCTCTTGGATAAGGAAACCTTTGGCCCTACTGGAAGACCTTTCGAAACCATCCAATATATAATCCATACTATAAGACCTAACCTACCATAAGACCAACAATTAATCGTTTAGTCATTATTTCTGTATTCCAGTAGGGTTTGGAACCAACACCGATTTATAAAACGTCGGATTGACGCGGCACGAATTGCAACAATGTATTGACCCGGAACCATCTGATTCTATCTCTGAACCAGTATCTTTTTGTGAGTAATCTATATAAACAACTTTTAAACTAATGGTCTGAATGTGACAAAACCGGTAGAGGCATTCGGCTACCAGTTTGTCTCGACGTATCTCAAATATTCGTAACCCATCAGTGCTGGGTTCATCGATCAGCTGGAAAAAACAAATAACAACTCCCAATGGGATATCTGCAACTGGGAGGGAAAAGAAGTTATTGGGTGGATGTCACTTCTTGATTTCGGAGCTCTGTTATGAAAGCGTTCAGGTTCGCGTGGTCGAGAGCATTATATATAAAATGTTAACTCATATTAACCGAACATCCCTGGCAATGAATGTAATTAAGAAAACACAGTCATTTACAAATTCAGACCCCTCTCTTGCCTTCATTGTCAGAAGAGTTTGTATTAAGGCAGCCTTGAATTTTAGAAGGCATTCCTCTCCTTTTGGGACCTAAAAGAAAGAAATTTCAAGATTAAATTTCAGTCCTTTTTCATCGATCAAATTTTATCTGATTTTATCTGTTGGGTATGTTAATATGTGTCATTACCATATTGTTATGGTTTTTACGAATGCTGGTAATTAACGTAATACTGTATGTGAACAAATTGGTTCATCGTAAGTTTTCAATTGTAGGATCCCCACAGATGGAGTGTGTACTATTGTCACTCGTTTTAATCAAAATCATTCAAACCGTAAATAAAAGGCCACATGTCCGTTCGCTCGTACACTTGATATCCTAACATTGACAACATACTAAATTTTCTAGAACGTTGGCACTAGATACACTTGCTATGGATACATAGCTACCAAATTGATCTTCTAGGGTTTGGGATGTTTCATGCAAATTGCACGCTTACCCAGACAGCACACTTTCTCCTCAGGACATCCCACGGATATTGCGACAGGATATGCAAGATATCCCATAGTGGTCCTATGGGCAACTTGGGATATCACAGGATATCCACAGGAATGCCTAATGTCCCCGCCCGGGGATGTCCTACGGATAAGCTCACACGCATATCCGTGGGACATCCGAGGTCATCCCAGGGTAGTCCTCAGGACATTCTCAGGACATATGGGACTACTATGGGATGTCCCTGGGATAAAGTGTGGTCTGGGCCTGAACATAAAAAACACAAAATAATATAGATTTAGTATGAAAAGCTTAATTATAAGTTTAGTAAATTGATTAAATAGTTAATAAACACAAATTTTGAAGAAAAAAACGAGAAAAAAGTTTTTGGCCCAGACGGGTTTCGAACCTGTTACCTTCGCCTTGTAAGCCTCTTACCTTACCTCCTGAGCTATCTGCACTTGTTGATTATGGGTGTTTTCAAGTGGTTAAAGAGTAGCTGACAGTTGCAATGGTCAATACTTAAAATATTTTTGATACTACAGTATAGGCTATATATGATTCTGTTAATCTGTTTAGGCCTCAAGTAGTTGAATTGTTTTTCTGGTAGTTGGAGAGGATACTGGTATTTGAATATAGATTATTTAATCACCATTAGATTAGCACTGTAATAATTGGTTGTTATATGATTAAAATTAGTTTTTCGTTGTTTTATTAATTTAAAGTTAGAATTAAATTCACATTCCACACAACTATGATAGAACTCTAGTTTTCCTGAACTCAGTGGTAGTAATATGTCAGTAAAGTAAAGTCAACCCTTGCTAGCCATAGTATTAACAAGACATATTTTCAATCTGGGAAACCTTAAACTTTTAAAATAAATTATAAAACCTCAACATCTTAATGCGTGGGAATCTTATTTTTAGAAAAAAAAACAGACCAAAATTATTTGTTAAATAATGAAGACGGCCCAATTATAAATTCGGAATTACTGAAAATAATTACATCAAGAACAACACTGTAACATATCCAAAATTCAAAAGATTAATTTTTCTAATATTATTTTTTATTTTTCTAATATCCTTTAAATCATCTGTTTTAACTTGGTTTAAAATTAATTTATTAAGTAAATACTTACTTTTTGTACTAGTGTAAACACAGCCTGAAGATGGAAACCAAGTTTCTGAAAGCACTAGTGAAAAAAACAAATTATTATATATTGGCCTTGTTGAACATTTAAATTTATATATACTGTACATTTCATCAGTGGTAGTATTTTTTTTCTTCAGTTTGTTACCGGGACATTACGGGACATTACAGGATATCCAGTGGATTTTGTACATGTCCCGGGATGTCATGGGACATTCTGGGATATCCTATGGCATTCGTACATATCCCGGGACTTTGCAGGATATCCTGAGGTTAACTTACAAATCCCGGGACATTACGGTATATTGTAGGATATCCTGTGGATTTCGTACTCGTCCCGGGATTTTGCGGGATATCCTGAGGATAGCGCACATATCCCGAGACATTCTCAGGACATATGGGACTACTATGGGATGTCCCTGGGATAAAGTGTGCTGTCTGGGTACGAGTGTAGGAGTTTTGCCAACGGGTATCAGGTAGAAAGGGTCCCCATCCGCGAATTCCTCATACTGCGGAGTTTTGCCAACGGTTGGGGGTTGGCGCGAGAGGGGGATGGAAGAGAGAGAGATTACACGTGACCGTGAGGGTGGCTTCCGCGGGAACGCGCCAAGGCGCCACCACGTCAACCTGCCACCAAGTCAACCCGCCATCAAAAAGAAGAAGAAGTTTGAGGTGGCGGGTTGACGTGGTGGCTCGTTGTCTGGGTGGCACGTTGACTCTAGCGTGCACGACAACCCGCCACCTCGGAAAAATGTGTGGTGGCGGGTTGTCGTGGTGGCACGTTGTCCTGGTGGTGCTTAGACATGTTCATACACGTCAACCAGCCACCTCTTTAGTGTGGTGGCGGGTTGACGTGGTGGCTGGTTGACGTCCACGTGCGAGGTGGCGGGTTGACGACACCGAACATTGAGCGTACACGACAACCAGCCACCTCATAAAATAGTGATGGCGGGTTGACGTGGTGGCACGTTGTCGCTTACATGCGAGGTGGCGGGTTGACGAGAGTTAACATGGGGCGTACACGACAACCCGCCATCTTTGTTGGCAAAAGCCGCTGTTGTCTGTGTATTATAAAATGCATCACTTTTTGCAGTTTACCTGGGCTTGTGTTATCTAGTTTACTGTTAAGTTAACTAGACATTAGTTTTTGTGAATTCATTAATTTTCGAGTCGTTTTCCTAAAAAGATCTGCCATAGAAATAAAGTACAAGCGCATCCACGCAAGACAATTTTTCCTTTTAATCAACGGTTATTGTTTAAAAAAATGTTTGTAAGATAAACTCACTACAAATTAACGATTTAGGGTCATTCTAGAATTAAAATAACAATATTTGTTATGTTTTCGCATATTTTTATTGAAGACAAAAACATTAAACTTTAATAATTTTGAAAAATAAGTTATTAGTTTCTTAGGATTTTTTTTAGATGTATACCTGGTATAATACCCATACTTATTTTGTTTTTCAGCATTATGACAATGAATTACAAAATAAGTTACCTAACAACTTCATCAATTAATTGTAATTCACGTGTGTATGGCCTAAACAAAAATCATGAAAATGTATTGTTCGGTTATAATTTCTCTTAAAACCTTATTGTGGTGAAAATAATAATACATTCAACCAAAAACATAAAACAAAATATAGGTACATCGTTGATACAGAGTACAACAGACTCTTGTGTGGACTAGCGCGCACCTGTTTTTCTATTTAGAAGAATTTGAGAAAGGATACAGAACTAGACTCGACCCAACCGGTAACGTACTTTGACCTCTTGAGTCAAGGGTATTGCCCAGAGAAGTTCATACCACACAGATATATTCCAAAAATCTCATTAGGAGATATCTTAAACCAAGATTTCTATTGAATTTATCATGCTCTGCTTGAAATTCCATTTTATGCTTCAGGAAATACCGTACCGTTACTTTGGTATTATTCGGAGGCCACTTGTTTTCTAGAGGGATTTTTTTACCCAAGACAAAAAATCACATAATTAGAAAGAACATACTGTAATTAACTTACTGTCCAAATATGAAATGATTGCAATTGCAATTAGCGGTTTTTCAATTCTGCCTCCCAGAAGGCAAGATTGAGTTGAATGCGTCACCGCCCCTAGCTGCCACACGAACTCCGCCGAGTAGATACTGAGTAAATACTGCGCGCTGTAGCGGTTATGTTAGGTTGGGTTTCCTCGTTTCATTATGAATCTAACAATACAACATGAGTGACGATACCTGAGATACAGGCGGTGACAGGTGATGCGCGCGCTCCGGCCATTGGTCAACGACCTGACCTTGGCCTACTTGGAGGGGATTTGGCGATGGTATGACTCATCTGGTATCATTCCATCCATAGCGAAACTAAGAAAGTTCTACAAACATATGTATGATAACCCAACCTAACATAACCACCGCAGCACACTGTATAAGGGTGGCCTCCGGATAATATCAAAGTAGCATTAATACCGTACTTTTACTCTTTTGGCACAATGGGTTCGGGGCATTCCACTAATGTACTGTTGAAAATTGTATGAAATAATTGATTCATATTTAAAAGTATCTTTACTAACTAAACTAAATCTGTGTAAAACTTGTAAACAAATCAAATATAAACAATAACAATAATCACATAATAATGACATCTATCTATCCATCTATCATCTACTAAATCTATCTATACTATTATAAAGAAGATGTGGTGTTTGTGTGTTTGTATGAGATAAGCTATAAGCTACTGAAACGATTGGACTCAAATTGGACAAAAATCAAGCTACCGCTCCGAGGATTAGAACTACCCCCCACCTTCGATATTGAACTATAGTTCGGCCGCTTAGAAAACGACCTGCGCGCTAATGCTAAACCAATGCTGGAGGAGGTCGCTTTCTAAGCGGCCGAACTATAGTATCTGCTCCACGGGCTTTCAAAATTGTGAGGTGAGGGATTTTTAACTTATTTAATACGCAAGCAGGTTTTTCTGTGACATTTACTCCTCCGAAACTGCATGTTTTTGGTGTCATTTGGAAAGAGCTTAACGTGAAGTTGTGCAGGAAACTTTCTTTTTAGGGAAATAATTAGGGTGAGGCCCTGGGGCCCTTTACAGGTTCATATTTCTCCATGAGATTCATGGGAAACAGACATTGTTATGTAACTCCAGCTGTTGTCAGAAATTAAAAATGATAAGAACATATGTTAATTGTAAACATTATGTAATTTACACAACTATGTGGTAGGTTTATTTATGCAACTGATTATTGAAATGAAGAAAAATTCTATAACCATAAGTTATAAAAATTATGTTATTGATATATTTTAATGTAAACAGTAGGGTAATTACAATGTAGGGCATACATTTTTGTAAAAATTTGATTGCTATTTGTTTAAAAATTCAATCTACTTAACAAGTGTTTGGATTAGGCAGGATGGACTTTTGGTACATCTTCCCGTTTCAAATCACGGGCACAGCGGCTAGTTCCGTTTATTCACTAATTGTAAATAAATTATAACGTAAAGATATAATTGACAGTTGGTAGGAAGATGATTACACTAAACAGGTCGCCAATTGTTTTCAGATAACGTATTATCTCGTCACATTATGGTATTTGGCAAGTGACGTTTTAGTACAATTTTAAAGAAACGTGTCCAATATCATTCAAAACAGTGATTTGGATTGTTTTGTCTAAAAATCTTTCAAAAAGTATAATCCGACGACTAAATAAAATAAATTAAAACAAGAAATAGAATAGTTTTATCAACAGCAGAATATAAGTTTGGTTCTATTTTGTGATTACTAAGTGAAATGAAAACAGTATTTAGGTTGGAAATTAAAGGACAATCGCGATCTCGCAACTACGGGAAAGTGAACTGACCTGAGTGACCCGACACCTCAATAACTGGAATGGCCTGTTGATGTGAAAGAAAAATCTAAGAAATTTCAGATTAAGTCCATTCGTAGAAACGTGCGAGGGGATTAACGGGACACCCCTGTATTCTGTTCCCTAATATTGCCTTTAAAGTTCCCAGTACTGACTGTTATGGGTTTGTTTATATTAAACAATCGGCCAAATACTTTGCACCAGGTGTCCACGTCTACATTTTACAACATGCATTTCGTTCACCTTTCCCAGTAATAATTCGTGGTTCGTTCCTGATTTTTTAATAATGAGGCATATTATTGTGCTATTGTTCTAAATACATACGAGAGATATTCAAAAAGGTAAAAAGAAAGAAAAAAGTGTTGAGGTAATAACAAGCCTATATTTTAACCAGGAAAGTGTTATCATCATGCCAAATTTCAGCCTAATCCCGATGTGCCCAATGAATTGTTATTGAGTGATTGAACCCCAAACAAACACACAAACATTCATTTGTAATATTAGTAAAGTAGCACTGTACTTCAACGTATGAATCAGGCCGTAACTTGGCTTAGGCCAGTTAAATTTTTAACATCCAAATGTAATATTACTTCGCCAAACAGCGTTGATCAGTTATTAAACGGAGGCAAATGGTACCAAAAGTCATTATCTTGCGAAAAAAACATTTTTTTTTTCAAACAAAAATCAGGTTAACAAAAATAAAGGACTTTGGCTTTGACTTTTTTCAGGTTATAATCATAATTCAAATTTGTATCTAATCGTATAATTAAACTGCTTGATGCATAATTAAGGTTCAAATGAATCAGTAATATTATTTTAACCTATGTAGATACGATATACTGCACATTGTGAGAATTGTTTAGTCGAGGATACATTTACACATAAACATCATTATTATTTAAATATTTAATTGGCCAACACAAATGTTGTGATTATTGTTTTGAAACTGCTACACATCCGATCATCAAGTTTAAGGTGTCGTTGGATAGGTCGTGACATGTAAATTTGCCATAAAACAAAAAACATTTGAAATTCCATCAGGGCTCTGCCCCAGTGGCCTTCAGCCAATTGAAAGCGTCAATATACGTGATTCAATTTATTTCATATCACGGACGATTACTTAATACCTATCAAACATTAGAAATGACAAAATAAATGTAAAAATATATGGTATCAGCATTCTGAAACATACTTTCTCCCATAAGCTTGTTAACATCCTAAATCATGGGAAAGCGGTGATAGTATATAGTTCAAAATATTAAAAGCTGAAATAACTTTTGGACCACAATTGTTACAGCAATGGGGTGTTGTACTATTTTTTTTAAACATCTTTTGTTTATGTTAATAATCCATACCGGGTCTCTTCTAGTATTCGTGGTCTAATCACAGAATACCGATAATTTCACCCGAATTACCTTTTGAATTCAAGTGAATAAAATTTTATTTGCGTCTTGCTTTCGCAATCACCATTATAAAATGGCACAAGACTATCCCTGACTATCGCCGGTTTAAATGTATAAAATACATGCTTTTCACACGTATGTTGCGTGCGCACGTGGTGGTAGGTGCGCATAAAAACTTATATATATATATTTATACGCCTAATGAAAAAAAATTGTTTATTCACTGGCAATTAAGTAAAATAACTATTCTATTTTTGTTTTTGGTATACGTTTTTATCATCTCATATTAATACGCGAGGACTGTGTTTTGTGAACACTACTCCTCCCTTATTTGTGGACAAATTTCAACGTTTAAGGTGTTGGTGTTAAAGGATTCGGACCAATTCGTAGTTTTGCATTAAGGTTTTAGAATTTAAAAGTTCCTACCCTTAAGGGCGTGAGACCCTTTCAAATGTCGGGTTTTCACCATGTTAATAATTGTATTACCTATCAATCTTTCTTCCAAAAATAAACTAAAATGTCCAGAAATGCTATTTAAGAGTTAGGTACATTAACTTTCTCTAAATTAACTGAATCAAAGTACAACAATGCTACAGAATTGTAAATCAAACCGATTTATTTATTGATAAATCAAACCGCGAGGTGGTGGGTTGTCGAGGTGGCACGTTGTCGCATATGATCGAGGTGGCGCGTTGACGGCACCGAACACTGAGCGTACACGTCAACCCGCCTCCTCGTAAAAGAGTGGTGGCGGGTTGACGGGGTGGCACGTTGTCGCCTACGTACGAGGTGGCGGGTTGCCGATATCGAACATGGAGCTTCACGACAACCCGCCACCTCTGATAAAAACTGGTGTTGGCGGGTTATCGTGGTGGCATGTTGTCGTGGTGGCTCATTGACTTGAGTGTGTACGACAACCCGCCACCTCGGAAAATTGTGTGGTGGTGGGTTGTCGTGGTGGCCTGTTGTCGAGGTGGCGGGTTGACCTGTACGTACACGTCAACCCACCACCTCGGTTTTTTTGTGGTGGTGGGTTGACGCCTCTGACCAAAACACCGAGGTGGCGGTTTGACGTGGTGGCGCATTGACAGCGACCCGCTTCCGCTAGGGGTGGACAAACCAGGCAGGAAGCTGACTGTGTTCAAAGGAATGCAGTTATGCACCTCTGACTGAGAAAGGAAATGTATTGAATTTTTGAGCCAGGAAGCACACTTGACACACTGTTTCTTGTGGAAAGGACGTGTGATTGTTAAGTGTATCCGCCTTTTCCGTAAAATGAAAACGTACATATTCCGTAATAGCACCTTCCAGGATACGCTATTTGAAATATGTATATGTTTTAATATTTACATACATTTAACTGGGGATTCAAATGGTTAGATTCAGAAAACTAATATAATAGTTTGTACAAGCATAGTAGCCATACAACCATACTTATTTTGGCCTTGGCCGCATTGCGTAAAATATTTTAAAATAAACATTTAACAGTGGCCACATTAATTAATTATTTTGCATTAGCAAAATACAGTAATAAATACGGTTAATAGTAAATACGGTTGGTTTACATAACCGTAACAGAATGCAATCATTTAACGTAGAATGCAAACTTCATTAGTGACGTTTTTTTATATTTTCTAAGTCACGTGCGAGACAACTGCTAACTTCAGTAGATAGAGGTTTCCAGATTGTTTATAACTGTTAATTGTTATGTGTGTATATTATACAGGGTGTATAAAAACTACCTGAAAAAATGTTGTCCACTTGTGTTTTATGTCAATAAAAAACATATTTAAAAAACATGGGTCTAAAATGGCTACTTTTCTGCATGACGGTTTGTTTGTTATTTTTATTTAATTCCACTTAACTTCTAAACTATTATTGGAATCAACTTTAAAGTCGATCAATGTATGAATAGTAACAGGATCTTACTTTTTGTTGACTACCACATGTATACGTTCAAGCAATTCAAAATGGCGGTCATTGAGAAATTTAAAATCGGAAACAGCATAGTTTTACAAAACATCAACTCTTTACCCTTGTAATATATGTTTAACTTACACAGTATATGTTCCGTACCTATTTATAATTCTTAATTTTTAATACCAACAAATTTTTAATAGTACATTGCTTATAAGCTACATTGTTGTAACCATCTATCTACTATATATTAATACATAGGCAAGCATGTTTCTTTAAAACCTTTTTTCTTAGCTCGTGTGCATTGCAGAGAAAATCTACTCATACTGTTAGAAAGATATTTTCCTGTAGATGTGCAGAATGCCTTTAAAGATTCAAATAGACTCAAAAATAAACACGAACAATGAATTTGAAATTTAAAAAAAAATTAACATGGGCTTTATGGGTTGCCATGCTAACGGCTTTTGCAAACTTACAGTTACAGTGCAATTGGATTTTTTAGCTAGAAGTGGTTAAGCTGTGGTGGAATATTTTTGAAGATGAACCTTTTTAGTGCGATCATGTGTTCATACGTGTCAAATTTTGAGGTTAGATCAAAACAAACAAACTGGCATGCATAATACTCAATTGCCAATCGTTAAATGTACTTACTTTACTTTAATAAAATCACTTGGTCATTAGAGAATATTTACAGTGAAATAAAAACGTGATTCCTAATACCAAATCAACTTATGAATAAATTGGTATTTAATTATGGTCTTCAAATTAAGTGATGGTTGATTTAAAAAATAAATAATTTTACATGAGCAAATATTAAAATATTGAATCTTCTTGCAAAATTAATGTCGATCATTATATTAATAGAATAATGTAGTTGCCGTGACTGGGATACACATGATAAACTGTTGGGATAATTTACGTTTCGTTTGGCCACCTTTTAAGGGTTTCAAGTTAGGGGTCAACAGAATTATATACTCTCGAGATGACGAGATAAGCCTTTATACTTTTAATACTTTTCAATGAAATTATAGCCTAACGTTTTGAGCTTTGACCCAGTTAAATTATAATTAACAGCTAAATTTAATTGCTAATAATTCACTTATGGATTCTGATAAGTTTACCAGGTATCAAACAGTAAAACGTTATACGATAGGCCGAGGTAGCAAGATTCGAGTTTGGTTTATAAAACACAGGAGCCTAAACAAACACTGAATCTATTCTAATGAATCAGACAATGACATATGTAATACTAAATTAATTAATTTGATCTTAAATGAACATTATTTCACTATTTCACTTCAATTAGGCCTATCTATTATAAGTGTTTGTATTTTCCAATATAATTTGATTCAGTCGCAAACATAAAATCTTGGGCCAATATCATAAACAAGCGTACTTTTTCAATACTACTTCAAAATAAAAATGATAATGCAGTACTGTACTGTATTTGATTCTGGCAAAGAGGGGAGTTTAGTATATTTTCAAGATTAATAGGCTAAGTAAGGTCACTAAAAAAATCGAATTAGCTAGTGCGATCTTTTTATGACTGTTATATAACATATTCCACTACTGTTATTTGCCATCCTAATGCTACCAATTTAAATAAAATTAAAATACCCCTGCTGCAGAAAATCTGTATACTCAGCAAATTTTGAATGCTTGAATATACTAACAATAAGGCTAAATACCAATTTCTAAATTTTGCTCGTTGCCCATAAAGATAACAGGGATATGAGTATGCTGCTACGTGAACTCACAAAAGTACGTGGTTGTATTGAGTATGTTGGATAGGATTTCTGCTACGAGGACCTTCTAAGTGGGATTTGTATTGGATAAATCTCAACTAAACGAAGCCATATATATATATTTTTATTTCATTTGATTTGATACACAAAATGTTATCAATATATGGGAAAACGCGAGATTTAACTGCAAGCCTTAAATAATTATATAAATAATAAAAGCGTTATCTCAGCATGAAAACAGATTTTAGACACAGCTCTTGTCAAATATAGCAACGTCTTAGAGCTAATTTATTTGTTTAGGTGAACTTAATGGTGCAAATATAAATTGAATTATTTTTATTATTTAAGGCGAAGAGTTTAAGAACATTTTTGGTGCATCTAATAAATAAGGCGCTTAAAGACACGTGTATACTACTATAGTCAATGCTACTATTCTTGAGTATGCTATTAAAAAGTTGAAAATTACTGTATAAGAAAACATTAATTTACAAGGATAAATACTCAACTCATTAGGGGACATATGTACGTTTTCCTGTTATGAGAAAGATGGATCCTATGAACGCAGTGATAACCCTGGTTGTCAACCCAAGCGTAGACAACCCTGACAATCGCTCTCTCTCCCTCCCACACACTCTCTTTCTCCCGCCCCCACCGTTGGCAAATCTCCGCACCAAGAGGTGGCCGACGGCATCCCCCCCCATCTACCTGACACCCGTTGGCAAAACTCCGGTTCCCCTGGGTACAACTATGTCTAAGCAATTGGTCCAACCTCCTAATCTTGCCGTTTCGTTGAAGAACATCATTGATTTTGCACTATTCCATCCACTGCATTGAATTGAGTTCTTCGCTATGATCTTGTCCTCAATTTTATGTATGCAAGAGACGATAAGGCAGATTCACTAAAGATTTCAGGCGACGTTTCAACCTTCTACCGAGGCTTATTTTCCTCCAACGGTCTCGTGCCTAGCGTTTTAGGGCAAAAAACGGTCTCGAAGTCAAAATCGTTTCCAAAAAGGTTCTTGGAGTAAGTTATGATTTTTCGCAACTTCCGCCACTCCAATCTCTATGAGAAGCTGGAAGTCGACGGGGACGACTGTGACTCAGCCCGTCTGGAGCAGATGGCGCCCGTGCTGTGAACCGGTCGTTGGAGAGAGAGAGAGAGAGAGAGGGAGAGAGAGAGAGAGAGCGATGTAGCCGATTTGGGCTGTTCTGTTCAGCAGGAGGCAGTCCAGTCGCTGTTGGAGAGTTCGCGAGACTGTGTCGTCACTCCGCGCCGGTCAGTTAAGTGGTCGCATTCCTTACGTTTCTGTGTTCGGTTCTTCGGTTAGTATACAATCTCTGTGTTACTAAGTGTAGTTGTAAGGTTCTTTAACTGAATTAGTTCGCTTTAGGGTAGGAATGTTAAAAAATGTGAGATTTATATAAAACATTATAGGTTTTGTAGTCACGCTTTTTAGATATGTTTGGTATCGAATGTTTTCAAGAAGTCACTGCTAGACACTGTTAGACACCTAAGGGAGTGAGAAGTGAACCAATAAACCCATTATGTAAAGAACGTTCAATGAAATTCACTTGATTTGTTACTAATACCGTTGTTGCAAGATTTCGTCACATAAAAATTTCTGTTTTTCTTGAACTCTTTACAGCGGTTCTAAAAATTATACATACCCAACACAACTCTGAAAATTATTTTCACATACTGATAAACGATTTAAGAATTTAATGATAGCTGGAGACTGGAGAGACCAACACTGTAATATGTGGATTTTAGTTGATTGATTGTTAAATGTTGCCTTATTTGCATCACAATATTGCCAAGTAAGCTGTTGTACACTTAGTTTTTTTATCTATCTCAGTATTTAGTAACACAGTTCAAACACAATTCATTTTAATCAAGGGTCTAACGATGAACAACTCTTCAACTCTTCCTCCTCTGGCACACATCTTAAGTGTTGATTCCAATATCGCTCTTCTAGGGGGTTCAGGTTCAGTATTATATAGGGCAAAACTTTGACATGTCCTAGTGTTTCTGCCAGGGTTAAGAAGGTAGTGTTATCAATGAAGTGTGTGATTGCAAGATGCCCAGTGGTTGGAAAGAGCCAAGTGTGGAAGTTCTTTGGCTATGGTTATCTCATCCTTGGATAGGGATCTAGGGTTCATCAGCGATCCTGTCCCCGGACAGATACACGTTGTAACCGACCTTATCTTACACCAAATTAGGCAACGTGTGTAGCAGGTCACGTCAGGTATGCGGACCTTTCTCTGCTACTGAGATACGCCCCCAGCCTCCCTGTCCCGCGCTCTCTTTCAAAAGTCGCCTCTTCACAAATTCCTTATTACCTTAATGAAAAATCTTTCCACACTAATCCATTAGTGTTATGTCAATTTGGCAAGTGCAATTCTTTTCCTCATTTCAAATAATTTCGTCCAATCTGTCTCATCAAAACCTGATTACTGGTTTTCCTTACGGCTCTGTTTTTCTTCCCCTTGATGTGTACTTTTTCGTCAATGGAAAATGTTCCTGGACCTTTAATAGTATCCAATCTTTTATGCACATGCGTCATGAAATTCTGCCTCTGATGGCATGGCTTAGCTCTGATTAGTTCTGAAAGATGTTCCTTTCTCCGTGCTTTAAGAATGTTCCTAATCTATGTTTGATTGATCTCCTTGTCCTTATTGTTCGATGACTACAAACTGTATAAATATCCTTATGGCCTTTTAATCAGCAACTCTTTCTTCCAATGTCCATACCAAAGTATGCTTGTACTTGTAGTACTTGTTGTACTTCTCCTGTCCTTGACATTTTCTTGAACCTTTGTCTCTGTACTTTAACTAATACAATTTCCATTTCCTACTTGGGCTTTGGTTTTACAGTTTAATCACTTGGTAATGACCTCTCCACTTGTGACTAAAGAGTCGCAGTCCCTTTACTTACTAATCTAGCTTGCTAAATAGTCGAACCTAGTTATTACTTAGTAATGACCTCCCTACAGCTGGCTGAAGTGTCGCATTCCCTTACATTACTTGGTAAAGGCCTAACTACAGCTTGCTAAATAGTCGAACCTAGTTATTACTTGGTAATGACCTCCTTACAGCTGGCTGAAGAGTCGCATTCCCTTACATTACTTAGTAAAGACCTAACTACAGCTTGCTAAATAGTCGAACCTAGTTATTACTTAGTAATGACCTCCCTACAGCTGGATGAAGAGTCGCATTCCCTTACATTACTTAGTGAAGGCCTATCTACAGCTTGCTAAATAGTCGAACCTAGTTATTACTTAATAATGACCTCCCTACAGCTGGCTGAAGAGTCGCATTCCTTTACATTACTTGGTGAAGGCCTAGCGACAGCTTGCTAAATAGTCGAACCTAGTTATTACTTAGTAATGACCTCCCTACAGCTGGATGAAGAGTCGGATTCCCTTACATTACTTGGTGAAGGCCTAGCTACAGCTTGCTAAATAGTCGAACCTAGTTATTACTTAGTAATGACCTCCCTACAGCTGGATGAAGAGTCGCATTTCCTTACATTACTTGGTGAAGGCCTAGCTACAGCTTGCTAAATAGTCGAACCTAGTTATTACTTAGTAATGACCTCCCTACAGCTGGATGAAGAGTCGCATTCCCTTACATTACTTGGTGAAGGCCTAGCTACAGCTTGCTAAATAGTCGAACCTAGTTATTACTTAGTAATGACCTCCCTGCAGCTTGCTGAAGAGTCGCATTCCCTTACATTACTTGGTGAAAGCCTAGCTACAGCTAAATAGTCGAACCTAGTTATTACTTAGTAATGACCTCCCTACAGCTGGCTGAAGAGTCGCATTCCTTTACATTACTTGGTAAAGGCCTAGCTACAGCTTGCTAAATAGTCGAACCTAGTTATTACTTAGTAATGACCTCCCTACAGCTGGCTGAAGAGTCGCATTCCTTTACATTACTTGGTAAAGGCCTAGCTACAGCTTGCTAAATAGTCGAACCTAGTTATTACTTAGTAATGACCTCCCTACAGCTGGCTGAAGAGTCGCATTCCTTTACATTACTTGGTAAAGGCCTAGCTACAGCTTGCTAAATAGTCGAACCTAGTTATTACTTAGTAAGACCTCCCTACAGCTGGCTGAAGAGTCGCATTCCTTTACATTACTTGGTAAAGGCCTAGCTACAGCTTGCTAAATAGTCGAACCTAGTTATTACTTAGTAATGACCTCCCTACAGCTGGCTGAAGAGTCGCATTCCTGGATCGCCTCGTGACCCGCACCCACTCGCCCGTCTTATCTCCAGTTTCATTCCCATAGCCGGTCTCACGAAACCCCATAAATATGTCGAGTCATTCCTTATCACGACATCAACTGATAACAGAGTTAACAAAAAGTGATCATCAGAGGTAGCGGCTTTCTGTTTGTTGTTGTTGAATTCGTTTTTAATTACTTAATCTGTAACTAATTAGGCTACTTAAATATTATTTCCCTCATCCAGATTCATATTCAGCTATCGTACACGGAAAGAGAACCCTTTTATTCGGTTAAATTTTTCAATATTCGTTTCGGAATTAAGTGTTCTTTTCTCTAATTGACTTTTTACTTGATATACTCTTTCCACTTTTAATTTGCACATAACTAGACTGTGTTTTGACTCTCATGATTGTTATATAAAAACAAAAGTGTTCCGTATAAAAGAAGTTACCGAAAGCCTTATCAAAAGCAAGACTACAAAAACGATCAAAAGTCAACATCGTGTATTGTTTGTCAAAATAAATTTGAAAGACGTTCCTTCCCCTCTATTCATCTAAAGAAACAGCTTTAAAGAATCAGTCTTTTGAGCTGGGATAAACAGGATAAGATAGGGTTACCGTGTCCCGAGGGTGTAGAAGACATTCCAATTCCATTACTAGAGGTTTTCCGTTACGGTGGATGCCGACTGAGCCGCCGACGTCCCGTGGGATGGAACGGGATGTGGATATTCCAGGATCCACTTTTCTGGAATATGTTTTTAAAACCCATAAAATGAGTCTCTCACTGTTTTTAAAGATAAGTTACTGTAAATAAAGGGGTTTAAGAAATTTTTGTTCTCCCCATGACAATACAGGATATATATAACAATTTACAGAGGCTCGACAAAAAATATACATTAATGTTTGCAGTGGTTTTCTAAAAATATTTTGTGAAAATAGTTATCTCACAATTTAATTCAATGCAGGGTTTAAAAGGACCATTTAGATAAAGCCTCCTGTTTACCGCCATCCGAGTGAATAAAAATCTCTCTTCGAAGATTTTTAGGTCACAAACTGCTATTGTACACAGGTCCCGCAATATTTTTTTTTTTAATAACGCTTTGAATTCTGTTGTAAGATTGATGTATCTAAAATATATCGGGAAGTGTCAAAAAAGGCAAATTCTTACCGTATGATTTAAAACTATCAATCATAATGGCACGCTATTGAAAGCTTTCAAGACTTAAAATCTCTAATATCTTAAGTGTGCTACATTTACGTGCTGTCGGTCAATATTTGTTTATCCAGTACAATCAAAAGATGCAGGTTTTGTAAATTGTTCAAAGGTTCTAGAAACTCGTGTTATTATTTTAGTGCTGAAACAACATAACATAAAACATTCAGTATTTAACTCTCTCACTTGTCGACGAGTCGAAAACATACCAGGATAGATTAAAGGAGTAGAGAATAGTAGTGTCTATACTCCTTTAATCTATGA